>NC_088224.1:59553809-59853809 GCF_036934945.1 Oncorhynchus masou masou
GAAATGGAAATTGAATTGTGAGAGAGAGGAGGAGTGAGAGGATAGGCAACAGGAAAAACGAGAGACAGATAGTGGTGAAACAGGCTAATAAAACTAGGATGGACTCCAGCATAGTAAATCATCAGTAAAACATTAGAGTTGGGCCACCACACATAAACACACAGCATTGAGGCCACTCACAGTGGAACATCAGAGTACACACAAAGATAGTGAATTTAGAGATAAATCGTCCTAAATTAATTTGAGAGGAACAGAATTTCAATTTATCTATGGAAAATGTGTATTCCTGTTTAAGACTTTAGAAGCAGTGTTTGAAACAAAACCACTCCATATAAGGCCTTCTCGAGTGGCGCAGCGGTCGAAGGCTCTGCACCGCCGCGTTGTCACATCAATACAACTTGGGGTTTGATCCCAGGCTGTGTCATTAACGGCCGTGACCGGGAGTCCCATAGGGCGACGCACAATCGTCCAGGTTAGGGGAGGGTTTGGCCCAGGGAAGCTTTACTTGGCTCATCACGCTCTAGCGACTCCTCCTGGCGGGCCGGGGGCCTGCAGGCTGACTTCGGTCGTCAGGCGAACAGTGTTTCCTCCAACACATTGGTGCAGGTGTTAAGAAGGTTCGGGGGTTTCGATGACTCGTCCTTCGCCTCTCCCGAGCCCGTTGGAGGGTTGTAGCGATGAGACAAGATTGTAATCACGAAATTGGGGTAAAAATAAAACAACATTTTAAAAAACACTCCACATGCACACTAGGTTAGTAGAACATCAGTCTAGTTCATTCACACACTAGGTTAGTAGAACATCAGTCTAGTTCATTCAGTAATGGTAAGTCTATAGAGGAACAACAGAGTTGACTGTGTTTATTACCATTACTGAGGTAATATAGTTATCTCGGTAAAGTATCATGGTCTCCCACAGTTAGAAAAGCCTGACCGCAGGGCAGGGAGCAGGGAAAACGTTTATCAAAGCAAGTGAGAAATAGACCAACTATCTGTGGTCAGGGGGCAAGCAGCCGCCACACTGTGAGAGACAGCTAGTGATTAGATTCTACTAGAGATCAGGGAGCGTTGCGGGAACGTTCCCCCGGCCATGTCAAAAATAATTTACTGAGGGAGTGGTGAGGAAACAAACGTCTGTTGTGTAAAAACAGGAACCGTCTTTATGATGTTAACTGCATTTTATTTATTTATTTAAAATGTTGTATTTGATGTGGAGAAATACATTTTATTAATAGATCACATATACACTGTGCTGCCTCAGGATGATCCAATTTCCGGGGCCTCTCGGACACTAAATGTAAATACTGAGCGACCCAGAGCAAGAAAAGAGTCGGCTTGTCCCCACGACAACAGTCTGTTTCCGCTCCCCCCATTCCACATATCCAGCCCCCCCTCCCTCCACCTATTCTCTGTGTGTGTGTGTGTGTGTGTGTGGTTGTGGAATGAGGGAGCGGAACCAAGCCCACACAAACAGGGGCAGCAGTGTTTTGACTGCTGTCTGACCCTGGGAGAAGAGGTCAGCCCCACTTCATTCCAGTGATACGCAACTCTGGGGTCAGCGGTCCTTCCTGTCGATGTCACATTAGCCATAGTTCATTTGATACAGAGAAACCCCTGAGGAGAGGACAAGACATAACTGTATCAGAACACTGCTAATACATCACCATCTGTAGTCTGTACTGGAAACACTGAACAAATACAACAGTGACGCTCTGGAGGTTACAGTACAGTATGAAGGCCTGTGTACTGGAACGGGATGGTTACGCATATTATAATGAGCGTGGGCTGTGTGCTGGTGCGTGTGCGTGGGTGGGTGGGTGTGTGGGTGGGTGGGTGGGTGGGTGGGTGTGTGTGAAAGCTGATGTGGAGAGACAGCTGGAACAGAGGCTGTCATGTGTAAAGGCAGTCTTCAGCCTGACGGACTGACACTCTCTCTAACCAGCACAGACTTCCTGTCTGCCTGGGACGGTCTCCTCTCTACCCCCCACCAACCCTGTTTATCCTCAGTTCACCAGCACTGGGTCCTATTCATTAGGCACCAAACGGAAGAAAACAGGATGAAACAGGGAGGGAATACCTGAACTTGTCCAATAAGAAATGCAAATTTTCATTTTGCGTTAAAAAAACGCTCTCTCTTCCACTGTCACTATGCTAACTACTGCCTGTAGCACCACCATCCATCACATAGCATCACTCTCTCACCCATCATTGTGTAACTAAACATTGTTTCTCCTCAATCCCGATCATATATCATAACACCGTCACACTTATCTACAGTACCTTTCCAGCCCTCTCTCTTTCCCTGTCTCTCTCTTTCCCTGTCTCTCTCTTTCCCTTTCTCTCTCTCTTTCCCTGTCTCTCTCTTTCCCTGTCTCTCTCTCTTTCCCTGTCTCTCTCTCTTTCCCTGTCTCTCTCTTTCCCTGTCTCTCTCTCTTTCCCTGTCTCTCTCTCTTTCCCTGTCTCTCTATTTCCCTGTCTCTCTCTCTTTCCCTGTCTCTCTCTTTCCCTGTCTCTCTCTCTTTCCCTGTCTCTCTCTCTTTCCCTGTCTCTCTCCATCCCTGTCTCTCTCTCCTTCCCTGTCTCTCTCTCCATCCCTGTCTCTCTCTCCATCCCTGTCTCTCTCTCCATCCCTGTCTCTCTCCATCCCTGTCTCTCTCTTTCCCTGTCTCTCTCCCCATCCCTGTCTCTCTCTCCATCCCTGTCTCTCTCTTTCCCTGTCTCTCTCTCCATCCCTGTCTCTCTCTCCTTCCCTGTCTCTCTCTCCATCCCTGTCTCTCTCTCCATCCCTGTCTCTCTCTCCATCCCTGTCTCTCTCTTTCCCTGTCTCTCTCTCCATCCCTGTCTCTCTCTCCTTCCCTGTCTCTCTCTCCATCCCTGTCTCTCTCTCCATCCCTGTCTCTCTCTCCTTCCCTGTCTCTCTCTCCATCCCTGTCTCTCTCTCCATCCCTGTCTCTCTCTCCATCCCTGTCTCTCTCCATCCCTGTCTCTCTCTTTCCCTGTCTCTCTCCCCATCCCTGTCTCTCTCTCCATCCCTGTCTCTCTCTTTCCCTGTCTCTCTCTCCATCCCTGTCTCTCTCTCCTTCCCTGTCTCTCTCTCCATCCCTGTCTCTCTCTCCATCCCTGTCTCTCTCTCTTTCCCTGTCTCTCTCTTTCCCTGTCTCTCTCTCTTTCCCTGTCTCTCTCCCCATTCCCTCTCACAGTTCATCCAGCAGACACTCTCTGTCATTCCACATCTACATTCATGTCAATTAGGCCATGCTGTAATTCAATAACGCTCCAACACAGTAACATGGACCATGCATGCCTTGTGTAGGCTGTGATGACAGTGTGAGCGACAGCCAGGACTGTGGACTCTGATGTAAAGTAGATTATACAGATATATAACCTCTGACACAACACAAACACATCACATGCAGCGCATGTGCGCACACGCACGCACACACACACACACTTCCAAACAGCGATGACCCGGATGACCCACAGTGGTGGAAAAAGTACCCAATTTTCATACTTGAGTAAAAGTAAAGATACCTTAATAGAAAATGACCCAAGTAAAAGTGAAAGTCACCCAGTAAAAAACTACTTGAGTAAAAGTCTAAAAGTATTTGGTTTTAAATATACTTAAGTATCAAAAGTAAATGTAATTGCTAAAATGTACATAAGAATAAATCATTTCAAATTCCCTATATTAAACAATCAAGATGGCACCACTTTCTTGTTTTTGAAATGTACGGATAGTCAGGGGTACACTACAACACTCAGACATAATTTACAAATGAAGCATTCGTGTTTAGTGAATCCGCAAGATCAGAGGCAGTAGGGATGACCAGGGATGTTCTCTTGATAAGTGCCTGAATTGGACCACTTTCCTGTCCTGCGAGCCATGCAAAATGTAACGACTACTTTTGGGTGTCAGGGAAAATGTATGGAGTAAAAAACACGTTCTTTTCTTTAGAAAAGTAGTGAAGTAAAAGTAAAAGTTGTCAAAAATATAAATAGTAAAGCAAAGTACAGATACCACAAAAAACTCCTTAAGTAGTACTTTAAAGTATTTTTACTGAAGTACTTTACACCTCTGATGATCCGGATGGGTGTGGGGGACCGAACACACAGGGCATCTGTTATTGTGGTCAGATAGTTGATGTACATTAGGATGGCAACAGACATAATTAGCTTTAAACAGGCTACGACACTAACACTCAATCAGTCCTTCCTGTGGCCCTAATGCAATTAGGAAGAAGAAGCCACAGGCCGAGGGGCTTCTGAGAAGACCACTGCTGAGAAGGTCCAAGGCCCAAACTCAATTAGACTGAACCACAGGCTGGTCAGAGAGTAAGTCAGTTAATATAATGAGAGGGATGCCCTGCCCCTGGTCTCTGACTGCCTGTCACTCACGCTGCTCTGCTCTGCTGATCTCTGGGATTCCGCAGCATATAAAGTACATGAATAGGGTGCATCCCCATGACAACAGGTGTGGTGGTGGGACTCTCTGGAAGTAGTTCCACAAACCCACTAATAGAACATCATATTAGAACTGAACACGCCTAACAGTCATGGGAATATCTTTAAAGTTGTCACGTTATGTATTATTTATGGCCGTGGAGACACATTTCAAGCGCAAACAGCTAGTGTGAGGGAGGGCGCAAAAAAACAAACAAATATTAAATGCATTAAGTCATAACGCTAAAAGGCATTAAATGTGCATATCACTATTTGTCTTGTTTCAGCAGAGGCAGCATTTTTCTCTCCAGAAGATTAGTAACATTTAAAGCTCCTTCCTGAATCCCATTGTAATGTATGGCACAGTAAACAATGTCTTGCTATTCTGCGCGAACGTTGCAAAAATAAATGTACACATACATGTTATTCAATCATTGCACCCACACTGCTAGCACGTGTCTACGTGGCCAGTCTCTAAAATAGAAATAGGTTCTATTTTTTTACACTTTAGGGGCTGCAAGTCCTGCCTCTCCCATCTCCTCATTGGTTTTTAGGGGGAGCATATACCCACGGGGGGATTGAAAGAACTCAGGTCCACACTCCAGTCGGTTGCGGTAATGCACCAAAATTTGTTTGCCAACCGGCATATTAAGTCCAAAATAAGAATAACAATAAGAAGCCTGAAGGAAGGAGGAGAGATGACTAGACACGAATTCGGTTGACCGTTTTATCTGTGGATTAATTGTCAGAGTTGAGGACCTTGTGCAATTTCAGGAAAATAACAACCCAATGTTTATATCCCAGGACAAATTAGCCAGCAACAGCATGCTAACTAGCTAAATTGCCATAAATGTTTCATGCTTTTTGACCTGTCCCCAAATTAATATAATTGGTTCAGAGTTTGTTTTGATATTTCAACCTGCGTGTCGTGATCGCATCTGGTGTGGGTGGACAAAATCAACGTGTGCAGTCTGGTCAGCATGTAAGGCTACAGGTCAAACTCACCGTCTGCATTTGTATGTGGATGGTGACGAGCTTCAGTGTGTGTGTGTGTGTGTGTGTGTGTGTGTGTGTGTGTGTGTGTGTGTGTGTGTGTGTGTGTGTGTGTGTGTGTGTGTGTGTGTGTGTGTGCGTGTGCGTGTGCGTGTGCGTGTGCGTGTGTGTGTGTGTGCGTGCGTGCGTGCATGTGGGGACTTCTGCTCTCTGTTTCCATTATATATACACATCATCGAAGAAGGGGTCGAGTGAGTGTACCAACTGCCAAGGCCGAGTTGGAATTTCCATAAAGATTCCATAGCAGTGACTTTCCAGTTCTCTAACATACACTCACCCAGACCAGTACTACCAAGCATACATACTGCTAACTAGGAGAG
This sequence comes from Oncorhynchus masou masou, assembly GCF_036934945.1. NCBI lineage: Eukaryota > Metazoa > Chordata > Actinopteri > Salmoniformes > Salmonidae > Oncorhynchus > Oncorhynchus masou. Next base: position 59,559,622 of record NC_088224.1, read on the forward strand.
AGCAAATTGACTTCCTATTACAGTCATTACTATTTAGTGCCAATTTATCAAACCATCTATCAGAATGCATTTACAGCAGCATCGTCTAAGGAGTGTCATGTGTTTACAGTAAAGATAGAGCAGCATCGTCTAAGGAGTGTCATGTGTTTACAGTAAAGATACAGCAGCAGTGTCTAAAGAGTGTCATGTGTTTACAGTAAAGATACAGCAGCAGTGTCTAAGGAGTGCCATGTGTTTACAGTAAAGATACAGCAGCAGTGTCTAAGGAGTGCCATATGTTTACAGTAAAGATACAGCAGCAGTGTCTAAGGAGTGTCATGTGTTTACAGTAAAGATAGAGCAGCAGTGTCTAAGGAGTGTCATGTGTTTACAGTAAGGATACAGCAGCAGTGTCTAAGGAGTGTCATGTGTTTACAGTAAAGATACAGCAGCAGTGTCTAAGGAGTGTCATGTGTTTACAGAAAAGATAGAGCAGCAGTGTCTAAGGAGTGTCATGTGTTTATAGTAAGGATACAGCAGCAGTGTCTAAGGAGTGTCATGTGTTTACAGTAAAGATACAGCAGCAGGGTCTATTTCATTTTCTGGCAACAAATCAACCTGCCTTCCCAACCTGCATCTCTGCCAAGCGATCTCAAAATGATGACTAATCAAGGACATCAATATCAACCAGGACAGGAGCAACTTGAGACCAACAATGATCCAGTATTGTCTCTGCCTTTCGGATATGATCACTGAGAGAGACACGTGGACATGTCCCAAATGCCACCCTATTCCCTGTGTAGTGCACTACTTTTGACCAGGTCCCAAATAGTGCACTACATAGGGCACTGGTTCTCAACCCTGCTCCCAGGGACCCAATGGGGTGCACATTTTTGTTTTTGCCCTAGCACTACACAGCTGATTCAAATCATCAACACATCAAAAGGCTTTGATGATTTGAATCAGCTGTGTCGTGCTAGGACAAAAACAAAAATGTGCACCCCATTGGGTCCCCGGGACCAGGATTGAGAACCACTGACATAGGGAATAGGGTGGTGATTTGGGATACAACCACAGTGAGACCTGTTAGGGAGCATGGAGGCTTGGGAATAACAAGCTAAAGGGTAGCGGTAATACGGTAATATGTTTGCGATGTGAAGGGAAGATGTTCTATGACACAGAGCCATATGGTGCAAGTAGAACCTATGTGCCATGTCACCTTTTCTCATCTCATAGACCTGCTACAAAATCAGAACATTTTGACTTGTCATCTGTGTGGGTGGAGTAAATCCTACCACAAAATTATCTGATGTCCCTCCCTCTTTCCAGTGTTAGGGGGGGGCAGGTAGCCTAGTGGTTAGAGCGGAACAGTAACCGAAAGGTTGCTAGAACGAATCCCCGAGCTGACAAGGTAAAAATCTTTCGTTCTACCCCTGAACAAGGCAGTTAACCCATTGTTCCTAGGCCATCATTGTAAATAAGAATTTGTTCTTAAATGACTTGACTAGTTAAATAAAGATAAATGTAATGTCCCTCCCAAACACACAGCTGTGCCCTCATAGCTTAGTCATACTCCTCTTTCCTCTGTCCCTCCCTCCTTTCTTCACAAACACAGGCTAAGCTCTTAGCAAAGGGCCTCTGAGTGGAGATGAGACACACACGCCTGTGTGCTCCAAGACATGGAGATTAACAACAGAAACACCGAAATCCCCCTGTGCCCTTGGAGGCGGGCAGAGAGAGAGAGAGAGAGAGAGAGAGAGTGAGAGCGGGAGAGAGCGGGCGGGCGGGCAGAGAGAGAGAGAGAGAGAGAGGGCAGAGAGAGAGAGAGAGAGAGCGGGCATGGCTGCAGTGGGCTGTCCAGCTGGTCCAGGGTGTTCGTAGGGGCTCCCTAAACAGCAGGACTAATGTTAAAACACAGCAGCCATGTGAAGACCTCTCACATGCTCTTATCTGCCCAGGCTAGACCCAGGCTAGACCCAGGCCACAGGCTCTCTAATCCACAAGGAGTCATTCAGACAAGAGCAAGTGTGCAGACAGCACTCACATCTCACAATTCTCAAACACACACCTCAGGAAATAACGTGTGAAAAGCATTTCCCTTTTCTCAACATAAGATAAGTGTTGCATTGCCAATCACTCAAACAAAAAGACAAAAACAGTCCCACTTTTCTCCTGTGTCTGCTTAACTTGGCTTTTGCTGCTACTTCTTCTTCTTATACTTCTGTGGTGGTAAGATTACTAAGATTCATCCTTTTCTGCTATGAAAACATCCCTTAACATTTAACGTCGCACATGCGGCACATTAACAAATATTAGGTATTTTGGGATATCAATTGAGACTAATCGGCTCCATATGGGCGCGGGGGCTAATAGAGCTGCTAAGACTATGAGCTCCTGGAATAAGCTAGTAGACACCCCGTCAGTTTTGACAGCTGCTGAAATGGCTATGGCCAATAATAACCGAGGCTAATGCTATCGCTATCTACAGACAAGCTAGCGCTAGGCTATTGACCTGTGTTCACAGCTACTGCAACACATCAGCCTATCCTACTGTAACCCCCCCTAATCCCCCCAGCCACAAACACTCACCTCAGCTCGATGGCCTCCCCCATCTCAGCGCTCAAACTCATCTCAGACTAGTGAAAGCAAAAGAAGAGGCAGAGAGCAGTAGAAGAAGAAGTGGAGAGATGATGATGATGGGTGTTCAAAAATGCGAAAAAGAGAACGCCCCGAGACTCGCAGCGGCAGCAGCAGCAGCGGAGGAGAATTCAACTAACACAACATGCGATGAAAATCTGCTTGGGGATCAGAGAGAGAGAGAAAGAGAGAGAGAGAGAGAGAGAGAGAGAGAGAGAGAGAGAGAGAACCACACCTCTTCTTAAGAGATTAACTTGGAGAGAAGGCAACCGACACATTCACACAGACCCCTGTCGCTGTGTGTGTGTAATGTGTACGTGTGTCTCTAACACACACACACTCCTGTCTGAATTGCCTGTGAGAGGGACGGTTCATTTTCAGCCTCTCCAAAACCTGTCCGAGAGGATGGGAGGATGAAGAGGACAGACAGGGGGACACAGAGAGGATGAGAATGAGAGAGGATGAGAGAGGAAAGAGTGAGAGGGGGAGGAGCGGAGCGTAGAGGTGATTAGGCTAGCGGTGACACAGTTTCATCCGTCCATCTGTGCTGGCCAGTGAGGCTGAAGGCTGTAGGCAGGGGTCTGGGATGGGGGGACTTTTCTGTGCCTGCAGCCTGCCTGGTCACACGTTCACCTCTGCCTGGGAGCCATTCATTCACTAAGCACTATACTGCTCCAAAGACAAGGAAGCATCTCTCTCTCTCTCTCTCTCACTCTCTCTCTCTCTCTCTCTCTCTCTCTCTCTCTCTCTCTCTCTCTCTCTCTCTCTCTCTCTCTCTCTCTCTCTCTCTCTCTCTCTCTCTCTCTCTCTCTCTCTCTCTCTCTCTCTCTCTCTCTCTCTCTCTCTCTCTCTCTCTCTCTCTCTCTCTCTCTCTCTCTCTCTCTCTCTCTCTCTCTCTCTCTCTCAGCTGGAGAAAAGAGAGATGAAGGGAGAGAAAGAGGGAACGAGAGATAGCTAGACCTATAAAAATAGACAGTGCATGAGAGGAGGACAAAGAAAGAGAGATAGCTTCACAAAATGGGAGACAGCCAGAAAGAAAGTGTGTCCATCTGTGTTGTGTCATATAGAGAGATTAGCTTGATAATTCACTGTAGGCAAAGCGTACAGCGGTGGGCTGAGCTCTCCCATAAGCCTATTAATGGTATAGTTATCGAACACGATGACCTCACAGGCTGGATGGGAACACATACTGCTCAGATTCCTCCTTACATAACAAAAATGGCTTCCAAAGAATTCAATCAACCAGTGTTTTAACATCACCATCACACCCTAATCATTCCCATGGTAACACTAGCTCTGCTGTTCAACACTCACCAGAGCCCTGTTCTTGCTGTTGATTACACATAGAATTAGAATATAGTCATTATTTTTCTACGGAGCTAACTGGAGTGCACACCTAAACAAAACTATGAGTAATCTTCCCCTGTGGATTGCATTTAAATTAGGAATTAGAATACAGGATATTTATGGTTTTCCAACTGTGTTGTTGTTCTTTTTTTCCATGGGATCATGGAGAAGAGAAGAGCAGGCAACTGGCGGCACGCGGGCCAAACAGCCTGTGAGTGATCATTTAAAAAAATATATTATATTATAAAAAATAAAAAAGAGACATATGTGATCGTGTCCCAATGTAATCAAGGTATATAATGATTCTTATTTTCAAATAAATCTATTTTTGAGCTTAGTTGTGGTCAATTTGCAGTCTAAAAAATATTATAATTATGTTCCGACCGCCCGACCATCCACATCAACAAAAATGGTCTTGCGGCTGAATCTAGTTGTCTACCCCTGGAGTAAAGGTTTTACCCCAACAGAAATAGCCATGCAGCCTGGTGTGGTGTGGTGTGGTGTGGTGTTGTGTGATGTGGTGTGGTGTGGGGTGGTGTGGTATGGGGTGGTGTGGTGTGGGGTGGTATGGTATGGTATGGTATGGTATGGTATGGTGTGGGGTGGGGTGGTGTGGTATGGGGTGGTATGGTATGGGGTGGTGTGGTGTGGGGTGGGGTGGTATGGGGTGGTATGGGGTGGTATGGTGTGGGGTGGTATGTTATGGTATGGTATGGTATGGGGTGGTGTGGGGTGGTATGGTATGGGGTGGTATGGTATGGTGTGGGGTGGGGTGGGGTGGTGTGGTGTGGGGTGGGGTGGGGTGGTATGGTGTGGGGTGGTATGTTATGGTATGGTATGGTATGGGGTGGTGTGGGGTGGTATGGTATGGGGTGGTATGGTATGGTATGGTGTGGGGTGGGGTGGGGTGGTGTGGTATGGTATGGTATGGTGTGGGGTGGGGTGGTGTGGTATGGGGTGGTGTGGGGTGGTATGGTATGGGGTGGTATGGTATGGTGTGGGGTGTGGTGGGGTGGGGTGGGGTGATGTGGTATGGGGTGGTATGGTATGGGGTGGTGTGGGGTGGTATGGTATGGGGTGGTATGGTATGGTATGGTGTGGTGTGGGGTGGGGTGGTGTGGTATGGGGTGGTATGGTATGGGGTGGTGTGCTGAGCCCTAGGCACTGTTAACATTGATTGCCCAGTGTTGTTAATTGAATTTCTCATGACCCAAATGAGGGCCCACCAGTAGAGCTAGCTTGGTGTGTGTGTGTGTGTGTGTGTGTGTGTGTGTGTGTGTGTGTGTGTGTGTGTGTGTGTGTGTGTGTGTGTGTGTGTGTGTGTGTGTACATGTTTTCCTACATTATCAAGACCACAGTGTCCTGACAAGCCACCAGAACGTCCTGACAAGGTAGGAATACAATACTAATTTGAAAGGTTTAGGGTTTGGGTTTAAGGTTAGGGTTAGGTTTGAGTTAGGTTTAGCGTTAGAGTTCAGATTAGGGTTAAGGTTCGGTTAAGGGTTATGGAAAATAGGATTTTGAATGGAAACACATTTTTACTCCCCAAAAATTCACAAAAACAAAGCTGTGTGTGTGTGTGCTCTGATGTTTCACTTTTGAGTGGCCTCAATGCTACGTGTTTATGTGTGGTGGCACAACTTGTAAACTCTAATGTTTAACTGATCTTTAACTATGCTCGAGTAAGCACAGGACCTGCGGTGGTAGACATATTCTTTCATGTCCATGAACAGACACACACTTCGCAAGCGCTCGCATGCGAACACACACTCACGAACAGTTGAAACAATTCCGATCAAATAGCCCACCTGTACAACACTGTAGGCTGCTCAGGGGAAGACGGCTCATAATAATGTCTGTTTGATGATTTGATACAATTCCACTCATTCCGCTCCATCCATTATCATGATCCCGTCCTCCCCAATTAAGGTGCCACCAACCCCCTGTGCTGTACAAACGCTCTAAACTAAATCATTTGTGCTTGTGAAAAAAAACATGACAGACTCACATGCAAACCCACAATACACATTCCACTCTGCACAAACTTGTTGAATCAACGTTGTTTTAACATAATTTGTCAAAAGTAGCGACGTGGAATCGACATGGAAAATGCATTGGATTTGAAAAAAATTCAGCAACTGTTGTTTTGAGGGTGTCATTTGAACCACGGGATTATGTTTTGGTAACCAATTGGTAACCAATTTTTAACATAGTCCAACCTTTCATAAAATATGTTAAATTTGTACCTTTGAAACAATGTCAGATCTCCAACATTATATCAACTGTCAAAACAAATAATAAATAAGCTGGGCAGCACCTCCTACTGGAGAATTGATTTATCTACAGCTATCCATTTGATCTCCCATGCAGGGTTTTAACCAAGTCCAGTCCTACTTCACTTCCATATTTGTCACTGACTAATAGCAATGCGGTATTGTGAGAATGATAAGTAAAATATTTCTTACTATAACTAGATTCACTGTTGCTATCAAATGCATTCCAAAGGGTAGATTTAACAGAGCAAATGCATTCCAAAGGGTAGATTTAACAGAGCAAATGCATTCCAACGGGTAGATTTAACAGAGCAAATGAAACGGAACCATCTTTTCTACGTCATGTATCAGCAAATCCAACATCGGCCTAAATATTGATGAGTCATCAACAGCTGTTGTTTCAATTTAACCCAGGGTTCAACTAAAAATAGACAAAACAGGCCTAGGGTTTCAAGCTTTGACTGATTTCAGATCTTATTAATTAACAATCTTCAATTGTTAATTAATATGTTGGATTCATGTCTCCATCTCAACCAAAAATCTAAGTTAAAGAAAAGGTCAAAATCAAATCAAACTTTAAATGCACTGAGATGGAGACATGAATCCAACATATCCATTTTTAATTTGTAGACATGGAATTAAAGCCAGACTCAGTGGCACAAAAGAGACATCTCCTCCTCAGTGCTCATCTCTCCATTCTCAAACTCTGGCAGTTATTTTCATTGTATGTACATAGTTGTCATGTTCTCTCTCCTATAGGCATCTCTTTTCCTCTCTTTCCATTTTTCTATCCATGTCAGCGATTCCTCATCTCTTCTCACAACTCTCCCCCTCCTTGTATCATCCTCTTCTTCCTACTCTCGTTCCAAATGTTAGACGAACGTTGGTTGATATTCTATACACAGTCTATGACAACAATATAGCCCTGTGTTTTCTTTTTGTATTCATCTTTATTGCACACGATTCTTCCAATATTATGGTAAGCCCAAACAGACAACTATTTCCATGGGTTTGGGATGGAAATTAGAAACCTGCACCAACTGTTCCTGGATGATGTCATTTCCTGAAACATACCACAAGCCGCAGGCATTTCCCAAACCTCAACAGCAAGTGTGTGTGCACACAAAGTACATCCATACTCAAATGCACTCTACTGTTAGGTGTATATGAACAGAGTACACTAAAGATACATTGGGCCAGTTTGAAAGTAACTATGTATGCAGTTGACTTGTGTTGCTGTGCTACTATGATTCAAACATTATGTGCATGGATGAGCTCCAGTGTAAGTGTGCTTTCAACCAGGCTCATGTCAAGTGTGTGTATCAATTGTCTTGGGAATGGTTTGATCCAAAATTCCTGTTTGCCACACTGTATGAGATACAGCTCAACTTTCCTAACGATTGTCGCAAATCAGATACCAATCAGCTAAGCCCACAGAAGTAAATAACTTGTGACTCTCCTCCTGTCCAATCATCTTCTGAGCTTCAGGACACAGCCCCACTGTCCGGTCCAGTGCTGGCCAGAGCCAAGTCCAGACACTCATCTGAAAAGCACTGGGATCGATGTGTGGCTCTGTTCAATGCCTATCCCTCTCTCTCCCTCTCTCTCCCCCTTTACAACCAAAAGCCTGTTCTGTTCCCCACTACAAAGACACATTGTCACCAATCTGGTAAAAAAACTATGGAGGATAGAGAAATGTGTGAGTATGTGTGTGTACCTCCTTGCGGCATCCCAAAACATTCCAATGGAGCCTATTTAACGGCACCAACCAACCATGAAAGAAATGCTTCAGCCTTCCTTTTTTTTACAGTCTGGTAACTAAACTGTGGCTCTCGACTGTAAATTGCCTGAGAGAGAGAGGATCGATGGCTTTCCTCTCTCCGGGGTGTGTGTGTGTGTTTGTGTGTGTGTGTGTGCATGTATGTGTGTGTAGAGGGCGCAGGCAGACTGAATTGGGTCACATGTCTGGTGAGTGAACAAAGGGGCAGCAGTGAGCCTGAGACCTGATATGCAACACCAGTGCTCTGCGCACGCACGCACGCACGCACGCACGCACGCGCGCACGCGCACACACACACACACACACACACACACACACACACACACACACACACACACACACACACGCCTGCACGCGCACACACGCACACACACACACATACACACACATGCATGCACACGCACGCACACACACACAATAGCTATTACACGTGGGCCACTCAACCTCTAATTGTGTCCACAAGGCAGGTCATTGCAGACGGCTGTAACACTGACCATGGTACAGTTTTCAGAGTAATAGCCATGGAGGGGAGCCCTCAGCCTACGTTGAGTTCTCTGTCAGGCCTGTTTTCAGCACCTGTGTACTGGAGTGTTAGGCTACCCTCTAGTAACAGAGTACTGCCCATCTGTCGCCTCTTTCAGTCCCTCTGTACACCTTGCCACTCGATCATCTGTAGCCTCCCTCCTTCCTGCCCTCGTTCTCCTGTGTTTTTCCTAGTTGTGCAGTGTGTGATTCTCTCATCTCCTAATTCCTTCAACCTTCTGGGGCTTTACTCCTCTCTGATGAAGTTGGTGCTGCTTACACTTGAGATGAGACGAGAGGGAAAGAGACAGAACGCAAGCACAACCTTGTGCTGAAGAGGAAATGTGCCAGTGTTTACAGCAACAAGACCTATTTCTGAGCAGGATCAGAGCAGAGAGAGAGGAATGAGAGAAACAGAAACAGGGACTGAGAGACAAAGTAATAGGATGCTGAAAACCCTTTCCCTCCCACACACAGCGAAACACACATTTGCAAACGTTTCTAAAAACCTGTTTTTTTTGTCATTATGAGGTATTGTGTGTAGCAGTTATTCCCAAACTGGGGTAGGGGTAATGCCGTCGGGGGTACGCCTCGTTTCACTGCCAAAAATACAATTAAACCATCTCGTGCTCAGCGAAATAACAACACAATGTCAAATACAGGTAGCCTAGTCAAATAATTTTACATCCAATCACATTAACCGTTACTCTAGCGGGAAACCTTCACTCTTGCGCAGACATTTAGAAACTAAACGTGACAATTTGAAAAATAAGCGTAAGAGTTTTTTGAGTGAGAACAAAGACGACTTTCGAGTAGTAAGACATGTATAAAAGCAACAGATACCATTAATAAGAAGGGGCTAGAAGCGTCTTATATGGTGAGCTACCGAGTGGCTAGGACAGGCAAGCCCCATACTATTGTGGAGGACTTAATTCTTCCTGCTGCCGTGGATATGGCTGGGACAATGTCTTCATCAAACAACACTGTTTCACAACACAGCAGTGACACGGCAGGAGAGGTTTTGAAACAATACCTGCTTTCTATACAAGCCAGTGAATTCTATGCGTTAAGGCTGGATGAGTCAACAGACGTGGTGGGCCTGGCACAGCTCCTGGTATATGTCTGTTACAGCTGGATGAGTCAACAGAAGTGGCGGGTCTGGCACAGCTTCTGGTATATGTCTGTTACAGCTGGATGAGTCAACAGACGTGGTGGGTCTGGCACAGCTCCTGGTATATGTCTGTTACAGCTGGATGAGTCAACAGACGTGGTGGGCCTGGCACAGCTCCTGGTATATGTCTGTTACAGCTGGATGAGTCAACAGAGTTACATTTATGGGGGGGGAAGACATCCAATTAAGGAAGACATCCTCTTCTGCAAACCACTGGCAACCAGGACAACCTGAGAGGATATTTTTAAAGTACTGGACAGCTTTGTGACATCAAATGGACTTTGGTGGTCAAAATGTGTTGGTATCTGTACTGATGGTGCAAAAGCCATGACAGAGAGACATAGTGGAGTCGTAACGCGCGTGCAAGCAGTTGCTCTCAACGCCACTTGGGTACACTGCAGCATCCAGCTGCCAAGGGAATGCCTGGCGGCTTGAAAGACATTTTGGACACTACAGTGAAAATGTTTAACTTTGTTAAAGCAAGGCCCCTGAACTCTCATGTATTTTCTGCACTATGCAATGTTATGGGCAGCGACCGTTTAACGCTTTTACAACATACAGAAGTGTGCTGCTTATCAAGGGGCAAATCATTGACATGTTTTTTTTAAATTGAGAGACGAGCTTAAAGTTTTCTTTTCTGACCATATTTTTCACTTGTCTGACCGCTTGCATGATGAAGGGTTTCTCACATGACTGGCCTGTCTGGGTGATGTTTTTTCTCGACTGAATGATCTGAATCTAGGATTACAGGGACTCTCCGCAACTATATTCAATGGTCGGGACAAAGCTGAGGCTATGATGAAGAATTTGGCGCTCCTTTCATAACGGACCTCTGAGACTATCACAGTGCAGGTGCATTTTACGGAGACTTGATTACACACAGGTGGATTGTATTTATCATCATTAGTCATTTAGGTCAACATTGGATCATTCTGAGATCCTCACTGAACTTCTGGAGAGAGTTTGCTGCACTGAAAGTAAAGGGGCTGAATAATTTTGCACGCCCAATTTTTCAGTTTTTGATTTGTTAAAAAAGTTTGAAATATCCAATAAATGTCGTTCCACTTCATGATTGTGTCCCACTTGTTGTTGATTCTTCACAAAAAAATACAGTTTTATATCTTTATGTTTGAAGCCTGAAATGTGGCAAAAGGTCGCAAAGTTCAAGGGGGCCGAATACTTTCACAAGGCACTGTATGTGAGTGCTATGGGGCAAGTTGGTATTACAGACCGGGTCAGGGAAAATATCCGTGAAGTAATCCTAGTACTCCTTTCTCTATGATTAGGGTCTCCTCAGAGAACACCGGTCACTTTTATTTAAAGCTTCCACTGCTGGCCGAGCATCACATTTACATCCAGGACTGAGCACAGAGTAATAACACCGCAGGGTCAAGCACCGGTGGTGTATTACTGAGGGTGTGTGAATCTAATCCTGAGATATGATAGGCTGAACCGTCCTAGAGGCCCATAGTGAGATCACCAGCGATGCATATGAGTTAGTCACCCGATGAACTAACTGCTACACGGTGCTGGGAAATAAGAGTGCATATCAATGCAACAGTGTAGAAATATATGACAAAATTCTATTTCAGCAGAGGAAGGGGTGTGGCTTTCAAGCACCAGGATATTTCCTATGCATCACATTCAGTATGGAAACATCCAGAACATATATTTCACAACATCCCCTAAAGCAGTTAACCGACCGCAAGAGACTAGCGAGAAGAAAACAAACTGCTACCAAAAGACAAGTTCCTACAGTCTCCACTTTCTTCCTCAACGGGTTTCATGTATGACATCACTTGATTGACTTCCTGCCCCTCCCTCTCCATCTCACCCCCCCTCTCATCCACACGCCCCTCTTCAATGAGGAAAGATGGAGAGGCAGTGGTGACGGTGTGTTTCTGTGTCTGCCTGGGCCATACCATTACCTCATGGGGCTCTGGTTTAAAAACGACACTCACATTCTTACATCGTCCCTCTAAGGCTGTAGTTGGAGTGACAATGTCATGTTTAACTTTGTCTCGCTCTGATTGGGTGTAATGTGAATTACCTCATGGTATTCTAGGAGGCCCCAGTGGTCTGACTGTCTGTCACACCCTGCCCTGCTCTGAGTGACTCACAGTAGGAGAGGAGAGAGTAAGAGTAGAGGCCAAACACAGATGGCCCATTGCAGGGCTGGGCTGGCCCAAATGGCCCCATCATGAAAGCTAGCAGCGTCCCTGGTGTGGAACAGAACCGCGCCACTTTGTCATGTTAATGGAGGGGGACAGCTGCCGGGTGGTGGGGGGCGGAGGTGGGGTATGGGACCAGACAGGAGGGGGACACAAAGGAGGCTGAGTGAGCCCCATACAATCACCCCCACGTGCCAAAAAATACCATAAAGCCAGGTCCCAATTCGCCTGTGACCCTTGGCCCCGAGTGAACCCACAAATGCGATGCGAGGCAGCCAGGAATGCTTTCACCCTGGACGGGTGGGCAGTCTGTTGTAGTGACCCACTGGGAGATCAGACAGTGGAGTTGGAGAGAGTGGAGTCAGGCTAGCTCTGAGAGATCGATAAGCTTTTAAGTCAGCATGTCTCTGTGACTCTGTCTCCCTCCACTGTCTGTCTACAGGCGGGCGCTCTCACTGGAAGTCGAGAGAAAAGCTTGCAGAATTTTCTAGGGCAACGAGAACAGCGGGGCTCCCGGTAGCAGCAGCCTAAAAACAGGCAGCCAGTCACATCCCCTAGCCAATCCTACATTTAACAGAGAGTGTTCGTGCAGAAAAGCACCACTGGGCATACACTGGTTGAATCCACATTTCTATTAAATGACGTTGAACCAACGTGGAATAGACGTTGACGTGACGTCTGTGCCCAGCGGGGCCAGACTCGTCAACGAACATCTGGTGACGCGCAAAAAAAGGCAGACTTAAAAAAAGCCCCGTGAAAGTGTTTCGTTCAGAACTGTCACTGCACCCTATAAGAAGAGAGGTAATTGTCTTCAACAACATCGATTGCAGTTTGGTAGGTGGTGTTTTAGACTCGAGCCTTGTTCCCTGAATGACCTTGACGGGCTACAAAAACACTATTGATCCCAAACGAATGGCCTGATTGGTGCAGATGAACAGAGATTCAAACATTTAGTGGGCTACACCAGGGCTGCCGTGTGTCAATGTCAAGGAACACTTGGAACAGGGCAGAGGAGCATGTGCCAGTCAAAGTACTTATCCAGTGAGAGAGAGAGGAAGAGAGAGATCAGACCAGTTGTTTAGTCTCGTTGCTGTGAAACAAAGCGTCAGAGTGGAGAGTGGCCCAGGATCAACAAAATACACTTTCAGCTCTTCAGGCAGAGAGGAGAAGAGAGGAGATGAGAGAGGAGGAGAGGAAGTGAGCGGAGAGAACGTCGACCTTCTCTTTCTTGCAGAATGGCCAAGGCAGAGAGGAATAACTCAGAGCCCATGACACTTACAACACCATGTCTGTCCACTCCCAAAACCCAGTGAGAAGACAGGCTAACCACAACAATAAAAATACTCCCTAAACAAGCGTGCCAGGACAAAAGCAGGGATTTTGGGGCAGAGAGGGAGGGAGGGATCACGGGAGGAGTGTGGGTCCACAGTGTGGGCAAAGCATAGATTAGAAGCACGAATAACAGATGGCCGCCGCTTCTACCCTTTTCACTGTAGCGCCGCAAATAATTAACCGAAGTGTCCCCCTTTTCTCTTTTGTCAGCACGCGTCTATCAAATGAGAGCGTGTGTCCGACGCAATGGCTGCCAAACAAAGGCCCGCCCACCCCCCACAGTCAGCGTGAATAGAGAGGCACTTGCAACTTGTCAGGGATTGGAACAATGGGATAGGGGAGGGAGGGTGTGGCATCAGGCCAGCACGCAGCAGCCCACCCTCAAGGCCTCACAGCCAGCCACTGGATTGTAACTACAGCTCCAGGCTTCTACCAGTCCTGGAGGCCTCAGAGGCACACAGCCAATACTAAGCCACAGCCTTTGGTGTGACTGATCAAACATTTGTCTCAAGGGGGATTGCATAGGTGTGTATTTGTATTTATTATGGATCCCCATTAGCTGCTGCCGAGGCTGCAGCTACTCTTCCTGGGGTCCAGCAAAACGAATGCAGTTTATACAATTTACAAAACATTACAATACACTTACAGATTTCACAACATATTGTGTGCCCTCAGACCTCTACTCCAACACTACCACATATCTACAGTGCAAAATCCATGTGTATGTGTGTGTATAGTGCGTATGTTATTGCCTCTCTCTCTGTGTGTGTGTGTGTGTGTGTGTGTGTGTGTGTGTGTGTGTGTGTGTGTGTGTGTGTGTGTGTGTGTGTGTGTGTGTGTGTGTGTGTGTGTGTGTGTGTGTGTGTGTGTATGGGTGTGTGTGTGTGTGTGTGTGTGTGTGTGTGTGCGTATGTTATTGTCTCTCTCTCTCTCTGTGTGTGTGTGTGTGTGTGTGTGTCTGTGTGCGTATGTTATTGTCTCTCTCTCTCTCTCTCTGTGTGTGTGTGTGTGTGTGTGTGTGTGTGTGTGTGTGTGTGTGTGTGTGTGTGTGTGTGTGTGTGTGTGTGTGTGTGTGTGTGTGTGTGTGTGTGTGTGTGTGTGTGTGTGTGTGTGTGTGTGTGTGTGTGTGTGTGTGTCTGTGTGCGTATGTTATTGTCTCTCTCTCTCTGTGTGTGTGTGCGCCTATGTTTGTGTTGCTTCACAGTCACCACTGTTTCATAAGGTGTTTTTTTTTATCTGTCACTCAGGGATAATGAGTATGTGCATAAGTGTGTGTGCGTGTGCATGCGTAAGTGTGTGTGCATGCACAAGTGTGTGTGCATGCATGAGTGTGTGTGTGTGTGTGTGTGTGTAACTATGTGTGTGTGTGCGCAAGTGTGTGTGTGTGTAGTCAGGTTTGTTCAGTCGGAGGAGAAGGAAAGTAAAAACCCTGGAACAGCTGGGTGGGGTCTGGGAGGGACACAATGAAGAGAGAGAAAGGGGGAGGAAGTGAAGAGGGGATGGAAAGAGATGCAGATTCAGGCAGGCAGCTAGGCCACCTCTCCAAACGCTTGACAGGGGTCTTTTGTGACAGCAGCTGGTTTTGGAGGGGGTCAGACCAGCTGTGTTTTCATTGACCCTCCCTCTCCCTCCCCTCCCCCTCAACTGCTCCCCAACCAAACACAGCCAGCTGTAGGCTGGGGAGAGGGGCGAACAGGGATTTAAGGAGAGGGGTTTTCCTCAAACCCACGGCATGTGGTCATCTATCCCCAGTTCTTAACACTAAGCCTCGTGCAGTCTCCCTTGACAACCCACCTGGCTTACTCCAGGACTAGCACGTGGCTTAGAGGGAGCACTAGAGAATGATGCTGAGGATGAAGACGAGGATGACAGGCCATAGGAAGCAGAAAAGCCAACCAACCATCTGTCGGAGAGCGTATCTGTCATGTCATGTGATTTCCCCCTATACTGACAACATTTTTGCAGCAATTTCCACCACGTCCCATTAGACGAACATCAACTGAACCAGCCACAGCCAGAGTTTCCCCCAGAAATCTCTTCTAGAATGGACTAACTGGAAAGCACCTGGACACCAGCTCCTCCTTCTCCTAGTGAGGCCCAGAGGACTATATGCCCTACAGGCTCCAGAAACACACACCACGGACAGCAGAAACAGACAACAGCACAGCAGAGAATCTGTTTCATAGTCATACTCTGTACTAATCATAATCATAATCATACCTGTCTCTCAGTCCACAACCACTTCAGCTTGAAAACGTGTAGTTATGGAAGAAAAACGAGTGTCTATCTGACTATTCTCACATGATTCTCGTAACAGGGAGCAGAAACACAGAAAGGCAGAGAGCGAGAGAGAGAGAGAGAGAGAGAGAGAGCAAGTAGGAGGGAGGGGGGAGGGACGGAGGGAGGGAGAGAGGGAGGGAGAGAGGGAGGGAGGAGAGCGAGGAGAGCGAGGAGGAGAGCAAGAGAGGGAGGAGGAGACAAGTGGGCCAAAGACCTAATTTTGCTGCCAGAGAATAAGCAGGGACGGGGTATGGATGGGGGAGTTGTTACGCAAGGCCTTGGCCCACTCTCTCAGAGGACGAGTATAATGGTGAATGGGTGCTTAGAGAGGCTGCACTGTCTGCAGAGGGATAGAAAGGAGTAACTTACTGTAAGTGTTCAGAGAATGCAAGTAGGGCTGGGTCAGTGAAGTCAGTGTTAGCAGTGTTAGCAAGTAGCATTAGCATGGCTTTGGTTCAGTATTTTATTTGTATTTATCCTTTATTTAACTAGGCAAGTCAGTTAAGAACAAATTCTTATTTACAATGACGACCTACACCGGCCAAACCCGGACGGCACTGGGCCAATTGTGCGCCGCCCTATGGGACTCCCAATCACAGCCGGATGTGATACAGCCTGGATTCAAACCAGGGACTGTAGTGACGCCTCTTGCACTGAGATGCAGTGCCTTAGACCGCTGCGGCAGTATTTGAACATCCTTATAACACTAGAATAGAAATATAATTAAATATCTTGATAATGTGTAACATTCTGGGGGTGGGAGAAGTCTGATTTAGTGTTGGGCAGTCAGGCATTTAGGCCCATATTTGGGTATAGTGTAATGCTACCTGAACATACTTGAAGTCTAAATACATGTTAGGCCTATAGTTTCTGGATATATTTTTTCCAAAAGCACCTTAAACCTCAACCTACCTCAGACAGACTCCCACCTGGCCAATCCCCAACCAACCACCACAATGTACACTATCGGTCAAGCGTTTTAGAACACCTACTCATTTGAGGGTTTTTCTTTATTTTTACTATTTTCTACATTGTAGAATAATAGTGAAGACTTCAAAACTATGAAATAACACATATAGTGGTGTATGCCAACTCTACCCCCCACTCTATCCATGTACTTCCTCTGAAATGAATAGAGCTTTCTATAATAAAGTAACTCATAAATACCATCATAGCTAAATATCTTTATACCCGCAGCCCTGTATGCCCCCTACTCCTGTTAATCTAAGCTTGGTCGGCTTTCCATTCAACGGCCTGGAGAGTCTTCCAGGAAAGACTGTAGTTTACCGCCAGGCATGCACTCTCCTCTTCACTCTCCTCTTGGATCGGATCGATGTGAGGGAGGGAGGCCATGGCCATCTCCTCTCCCTGGGGGCTGCATGGCTGAATATTAGATAGACAGATTGCATTAGATAAGGGCCCGGGACCCAGATAGAAGCAGGGCCAGGCAGAGTAGCATGACTCAGGGAAGATCACACACCACCATGGAGAGAGAGGAATGGAGGACGCTCGAACACAACCACAGACACACCTACCCAGTACAGACCCAACAGGCGTGTCTGGTCCAACTCCTAGCTGCCCAGAGAAAGAGACAGAGATGGTGACAAAACAGCACGTCGATCAGATCACACATTCCTGTACTTAAAAAAAGCACAATGCTTCTGAGAGAGATTGTATTGAGGAATGGGAAAAGAACCGACATTGCATACACTCCACGTTCCATTTCCACATGACGGAATGGAAGAGAGTGGCTCTTAAGTGCCTCATAGTATGGCAGCGATGGTGTTATTTTATTAGTGAATAACATTATCAGGCCCACACAGCAAAATGAATCACTCAGCGATGGAAATGAGGTCTCCTACAGAGCCAGAGAGTCATAGTGTATTACTTTAATTTCACCAGTTCAAGGAGGGGCCTCGGGCTCCACTTTACTACTTATATATTTGGAAATGTGAGACTCCCCCCTGGATTGGTATTCCCAAAAAGCAGCAGCTCGTAGTAAATGGAAGAAAAAAAGAAAACAAAAAAGATCTGTGACCATATTCATAAAGCAAAAAGCTCAGAGTATCTAGGATCAGGTCCCCCCTGTCCATATAGCCTAATCATATTCAAAACTGATCCTAGATCAGCACTCCTACTCCGTAGCGCTCTATGAATATGGGATACAGGGTGTTTAGCCTACTGGCTACAGCCTTGGGATCTGAGCTGTTCTGTTCTGAGCTGTTCTTCCTCTCTGGCCGATGAAATGTGTGTAGTTATATACCATGAAGATCACATTGTGACTTAAACACCTTGTTATTCATGTAGCTGCATTGTAAATGAGAAGCCAGACGGGAGGAGTACACAAGATCTGTCTGAGGGAGGAGAACACTCTGCTGCCATGAATCACAAGCAGGGATTTTCCTCCGAATCAGTTGGATTCATCAGCTGAACTGGAACAGCAACAATCTCCTGCCAATACTAACCACAGAGGAGTTCAGTAAGGGCAGACACACACAAACGCACACGCACACGCACACACCCACACCCACACCCACACACACACACACACACACACACACACATATACACAGTGTAGTAGTGGGCTAAAAAAAACGACAAGGAGGCATGATAGGCATATCTCCCGACTGCCGGCTACATTCATGCCACCGACACCGTGTATGTTTGTGCGGGTGCTGCTGCTGGGGGATTGGAACTGTGCTGCACAGTCTGTCAAACCCTGTTTCTATGGAAATGGACACAGGCAGTGGATGGAAAGAGTACAGCATCTCAAGCATCTCCTCCACCCACCAGATCTCATACAGAGTCATAGAGTGAGACAGAACAGCTAGCCAGCTAACCACACCAAGACGAATGTCCAGTCCAACGACAGCAGCACAGCCACACAGAGACATGGACCAGAGACATGGACCAGAGACATGGACCAGGCAGACCTGAACAGCTTCCTCTGTGACTGTGGAGAGAAGCATTGTGCGAGGCTGTTGTGAGGATGTCAACAGAACCCATTATGAAAGGACCAGTGTGGTTGTGGCGGGGATTGAGGGTTCAAAGACATGCAGTCAGGAGGAGGAGCGGGGGGAGGGAGGGTGCCGTTTGGGGTTATGATTTTCCTCTGGGTTTCTTGGAATGCCAAGCCGTGAAGCTGGAGCAATAACAAATTCCCCATGTTGAGCAGCCGGAACTGTAACACACAGGCCCCTCCATGTCAACAACAGCACAGGAACCGGAAACATGAACTGACCGACATACAGTATGCTATTCATATTCACTTCACTACTTAGCCCAGATTCAAGGCTTCCTGCACGAGCCTTGGGACTAGGAGTACAGTAACACGAGACTGCTATTCACTTGGCTTAGCTGGTGGAAGGCATTGTGAGATTGTGTACTACTACTATAGGCTACAAGCAGGTGGAAGGAGATCGTATGGATAGGGAGGGAGAGCAATAGGGGCTGGCTTTATGAGCGAGACTCCTTCTAGAATAACCTACTAGAATGATGGGTAGACATGTAGTATGTAGAGGAGGAATGGGAAGAATGAGAAAATCTCCCACGGCCCATATGCACTATGTATTAGCCACCTGTCTGTCTCTCGGTCTGTCTCTCTCTCTTTCTTCCCACCATCCCATCTATCATGTCCTCTCCGGGCATAGCTCAACTTGTGCTCCTTTCCTTTGTTCCTGTAAGCTTTCGTTACTCAGGATGGATGCTGAAGATATCAGCAGACACAATCTAATGCTCCCCCAGCATTCTATCCTCTCTCCCCTCTTCCTCTTCAATTCCCTCACCATGCCCCCTCCATCTCAGCCTTCTGTATCAGTGCTTCCTCAGCCTATGGGCAGAGAGAGTGCACTGGTCTGGTGTGTGAGCAGAGGTCACTTCTCTGCTGCTGCTGCTACTGTTAATTGATCCCCAGTGATGGATGCAATGCAGCCCTGGAGCCCTGTCTGGCCAGAGCTCTCTCCCTGGCTCTCTCCCTCTCTCTGTGGACTGGCCTACTGACTGAAACCCTGGATGGCCCCAGTGCTCATCATGCAAGCACGACAAACAATGGCAGATCTGTTTGTCTGTAGGGGCAGACTCCCTGTCTTGGAACGACCACTTTCACCCGTTCGATAATGCTAGATGCCGAGGGATTAGGTCTATGTGAGTGACAGACAGTCACAGGGCAGGGTCAGCCAGAGGGGGGCATTGGGAGGCAGGCAGGCAGGCAGGCTTGTTAGCTGTAGTCAATGTCCTGAAAAGGCCAACTTCTCCATTCAAATCCCTGAGGTTTCTTAGGGATACAGGAGGTCCTCAGTTTAAAGTGCAACGATCTGCAGAATAATGTGTTTCTCTGACTCATTTTTGACTAAGTAGTAGGCTATCTTTAATGAGCAACCATGATTGTCCCTGTAAGACACCAATAATGGGACCTGACCATGTATGCCTGTAGGCCTACTGTACATCTTCATACAGTGAATGTACACAGTTCCCAGGCAATGTGACCAGGTTTCTTTCTGATTCTGCATCACACAGCAATAACCTTCCACTTCAACTTGGTTCCCATGCAGTTCCCACACCCTCTGTGGAGGACAACATGGTCGGACATCTTAAAAAGGAAACCACCCAGCGGTTTGGGGTCAAGAGTAACACATTCTAGACCCAATAGGAGCAAACAACTAGGATCTGGCCTCTTCTGCAGCTAAAGGATTGGTGTTGATTGTGAAATGTAATCTTTCCCTCCCAATCTATCCCTTCTCCTTCCTTCCATCCTTCTCTCCCAACCCCCCTTCTTTCTCCTTCCCAGTGGAACTCTGCGTAACAGCTGGGTGACTCGGCCACATCTGGGGAGAAGCTGGGGGTTTTCAGACAGGCACACCGGGAGGCAGGGCTGAGAGGGGCAGGGGAGGGCAGAGAGGGGCGGAGAGTACGAGGTGAAGTGGGAGCAAGAGCATGCCGAAGATCTCGTGTCGAACCAGATGCGCCAAATTGGCTGTGATACCATCAGCCATGGTTACGGTAAGTAATGGCCATAAAAAGAGAAAGGAGCATGCCTCGTTTGCACATTTACAACCAGAAGTCACCCAAAGCCAGCAGACTCTACCAACAAAAATATTTAAGCAAGCCTAAAATGGATGGAAACAGAGATGATGTGCAGCCAGAGTGCATCTCAGACGTAACTTTGATGTTGTAACCTTTTCTCAGGGCATGAGTCATTGTCTCTGACTTTCTACACAGCTGGAGGGATCACTCATATCTGCTTTGGATCTCAATTAGCTGTCTCTTCTAAAGCAGTCTCTTCAATTTCTGCTCTCTGCCTGGCTTGAAAGGTAGAAAACTGCTTCTAGAGCACTGTTTTCAAAGGCATAATACCCAAAGACAAAGGCATATACTAAACAATATAGAGTTCCTTTCAGACAAGTATCTTCAGTCAAGTATCTTCAGTCAAGTATCTTCAGATGAGGAAAAGAAGTTTGACTGGTGTCATCCAAACAACTTTTGAGTAGGTGCTGGTGTCGTGATTTTGGAAAACTGCATCAGATCTGTGGCCTGAACTGTATTGTTCCAAATGGAGAAAGATTGAAACCTCAATGACTAATCATGTCTTGAGCTTGATTGCTAAGGTTATAGCTAGAGTCATTTTCTCTGGAATATCAAATGAGGAACTGTGATAATGTCCTCTGGTCCTCCCAGGTGAGGGAGGACATGACAGAGCAGGGGTCAATCTTCAGTTCCGTCTCAGATGTGATTAGAGTGACAGGCCCTGATGGAGAATATCATCTCAAAAAATGTTTAACCACCAACCATGTTCCAAAATTAGACGCTTGACAGAGCAGAGACGTGCTCTGAGACACACACACGGAGATATGCACACCAAGACACACACATACACACAGCCCCCCCCCACACACACACACACAACCTAGCAGGGACCTACTGTTTCTGTTAACCCCAGAAGAAGTCCTTCCCAGCTGGCTGCTACCATCCCTTCCTCTCTGTTCAGAGTTGCTTGCTTGTATGAGTTGGGATAATTCAGCCTGTGAAGCCATCCAATTCAACCCCAACCCCATCCAAAAAGCACCCAGCCTCACCGACCCTACCCACACCCCCGCTGTCTCCCTTCTCTCCACTCTTGACGGAGCGAGATGAATAGCGTGCTCTGTGCTTGGCAGATTGTGGTTCAGAAAGTCCCGGTAAGCTCCACTTCTCTCTTGTCAGAAGACCGAGAGCTCTACCTCAAACTAAGCCCACCATGCAGCACAGAGTCAGACCTGTTCAATCGTGAACCTGTGTATCACACAAGATCACGACCCCAATCATCTTTTGAGGATTGCACTTGTTTGTCACACCGATTTTTTTATTTCACCGATGGCAAAGCATTTATACACACGCCGACCACATCCTACTTGGCCTTGCTAAGAAACAGCAATTCACTTGTTATCTGCAGCCAAAATGTCACTGAAGCGGAAGAATCAAATCAAACTTTGTTTGTCACATGCGCCAAATACAACAAGTGTAGACCTTACCGTGAAATGCTTACTTACAAGCCCTTAACCAACAGTGCAGTGGAATCACCGATTACCAGGGGAAATCGGCAGACCCAAACGAAATTGTATGAATGCTCTCACGCACCAATCACTTCACTCACACACACACAAACACATACTCACAAATGTCTTATATGCTTGTTGGACAGAGTTTGGAAAGTATTCAGACCTCTTGACTTTTTCTACATTTTGTTATGTTACAGCCTTATTCTAAAATGTATTAAATTATATTCCCCCCCAATCTACACACAATAGCCCATGACAAAGAGCAAACAGGTTTTGACATTTTTGCTAATTTATTAAAAATATAAAGTATTCAGACCCTTTGCTATGAGACTCAAAATCCCTCGGCTCAGGTGCATCCTGTTCCATTGATCATCCTTGAGACGTTTCTACAACTTGATTGGAGTCCACCTGTGGTAGATTCAATTGATTATACATGATTTGGAAAGTCACACACCTGTCTATATAAGGTCTCACGGTTGACAGTGCATGTCAGAGCAAAAACCAAGCCGTGAGGCCGAAGGAATTGTCCGTAGTGCTCCGAGACAGGTTTGTGTCGAGGCACAGATCTGGGGAAGTGTACCAAAAATGTCTGCAGCATTGAAAGTCCCCAAGAACACAGTGGCCTCCATCATTCTTAAATGGAAGAAGTTTGGAACCACTAAGTCTCTTCCTAGAGCTGGCCGCCTGGCCATACTGAGAAATTGGGGGAGAAGGGCCTTGCTCAGGGAGGTGACCAAGAACCCGATGGTCACTCGGACAGAGCTCCAGAGTTCCTCTGTGGAGATAGGAGAACCTTCAAGAAGGACAACCATCTCTGCAGCACTCTACCAATCTGACTTCACGGTAGAGTGGCAAGACGGAAGCCACTCCTCTGTAAAAGGCATGATATGACAGCCCGCTTGGGTTTTCCAAAAGAAACAAGATTCTCTGGTCTGATGAAATCAAGATTGATCTATTTGGCCTGAATGCCAAGCGTCACTTCTGGAGGAAACCTGGCACCATCCCTATGGTGAAGCATGGTGGTGGCAGCATCATGCTGTGGGAATGTACCGTGCAGTACCGAAGAGCCCTTACTGCTGCTCGATCATCCTATTTTTCTAACTTAATTGAGGAAAATAAGAACAATCCAAAATTCCTTTTTGATACTGTTGCAAAGCTAACTAATAAGCAGCATTCCCCAAGAGAGGGTGGCTTTCACTTTAGCAGTGATAAATTCATGAACTTCTTTGAGGAAATGATTATGATTCTTAGAAAGCAAATTACGGACTCCTCTTTAAATCTGCGTATTCCTTCAAAGCTCAGTTGTCCTGAGTCTGCACAACTCTGCCAGGACCTAGGATCAAGAGTGACGCTCAAGTGTTTTAGTACTATATCTCGACACAATGATGAAAATAATCATGGCCTCTAAACCTTCAAGCTGCATACTGGACCCTATTCCAACTAAACTACCGAAAGAGCTGCTTCCTGTGCTTGGCCCTCCTATGTTGAACATAATAAACAGCTCTCTATCCACCTGATGTGTACCAAACTCACTAAAATTGGCAGTAATAAAGCCTCTCTTGAAAAAGCCAAACCTTGACCCAGAAAATATAAAAAACTATTGTCCTATATCGAATCTTCCATTCCTCTCAAAAATGTTAGAAAAGGCTGTTGCGCAACAACTCACTGCCTTCCTGAAGACTGACAATGTATACGAAATGCTTCAGTCCGATTTTAGACCCCATCATAGCACTGAGACTGCACTTGTGAAGGTGGTAAATGACATTTTAATGGCATCAGACCGAGGCTCTGCATCTGTCCTCGTGCTCCTAGACCTTAGTGCTGCTTTTGATACCATCGATCACCACATTCTTTTGGAAACCCAAATTGGTCTACACGGACAAGTTCTGGCATGGTTTAGATCTTATCTGTCGGAAAGATATCAGTTTGTCTCTGTGAATGGTTTGTCCTCTGAAAAATCAACTGTAAATTTCGGTGTTCCTCAAGGTTCCGTTTTAGGACCACTATTTTCACTATATATTTTACCTCTTGGGGATGTCATTCGAAAACATAATGCTAACATTCACTGCTTTGCGGATGACACACAGCTGTACATTTCAATGAAACATGGTGAAGCCCCAAAATTGCCCTTGCTAGAAGCATGTGTTTCAGACATAAGGAAGTGGATGGCTGCAAACTTTCTACTTTTAAATTCGGGCAAAACAGAGATGCTTGGTCCCAAGAAACAAAGAGATCTTCTGTTGAATCTGACAATTAATCTTAATGGTTGTACAGTCGTCTCAAATAAAACTGTGAAGGACCTCGGCGTTACTCTGGACCCTGATCTATCTTTTGAAGAACATATCAAGACCATTTCAAGGACAGCTTTTTTTCCCATCTACGTAACATTGCAAAAATCAGAAACTTTCTGTCCAAAAATGATGCAGAAAAATTCATCCATGCTTTTGTCACTTCTAGGTTAGACTACTGCAATGCTCTACTTTCCGGCTACCCGGATAAAGCACTAAATAAACTTCAGTTAGTGCTAAATACGGCTGCTAGAATCCTGACTAGAACCCAAAAAATTGATCATATTACTCCAGTGCTAGCCTCCCTACACTGGCTTCCTGTCAAAGCAAGGGCTGATTTCAAGGTATTACTGCTAACCTACAAAGCATGACATGGGCTTGCTCCTACCTATCTCTCTGATTTGGTCCTGCCGTACATACCTACACGCACGCTACGGTCACAA
Organism: Oncorhynchus masou masou; assembly: GCF_036934945.1. NCBI lineage: Eukaryota > Metazoa > Chordata > Actinopteri > Salmoniformes > Salmonidae > Oncorhynchus > Oncorhynchus masou. The sequence continues at coordinate 59,584,378 of NC_088224.1, forward strand.
GACGCAGGCCTCCTAATTGTCCCTAGAATTTCTAAGCAAACAGCTGGAGGCAGGGCTTTCTCCTATAGAGCTCCATTTTTATGGAACGGTCTGCCTACCCATGTCAGAGACGCAAACTCGGTCTCAACCTTTAAGTCCTTACTGAAGACTCATCTCTTCAGTGGGTCACATGATTGAGTGTAGTCTGGCCCAGGAGTGGGAAGGTGAACGGAAAGGCTCTGGAGCAACGAACCGCCCTTGCTGTCTCTGCCTGGCCGGTTCCCCTCTTTCCACTGGGATTCTCTGCCTCTAACCCTATTACAGGGGCTGAGTCACTGGCTTACTGGGGCTCTCTCATGCCGTCCCTGGAAGGGGTGCGTCACCTGAGTGGGTTGATTCACTGATGTGGTCATCCTGTCTGGGTTGGTGCCCCCCCCTTGGGTTGTGCCATGGCGGAGATCTTTGTGGGCTATACTCGGCCTTGTCTCAGGATGGTAGGTTGGTGGTTGAAGATATCCGTCTAGTGGTGTGGGGGCTGTGCCTTGGCAAAGTGGGTGGGGTTATATTCTTCCTGTTTGGCCCTGTCCGGGGGTGTCCTCGGATGGGGCCACAGTGTCTCCTGGCCCCTCCTGTCTCAGCCTCCAGTATTTATGCTGCAGTAGCTTATGTGTCGGGGGCTAGGGTCAGTTTGTTATATCTGGAGTACTTCTCCTGTCCTATTCGGTGTCCTGTATGAATTTAAGTGTGCTTTCTCTAATTCTCTCTTTCTCTCTTTTTTTCTCTCTCTCGGAGGACCTGAGCCCTAGGACCATGCCCCAGGACTACCTGACATGATGACTCCTTGCTGTCCCCAGTCCACCTGGCCATGCTGCTGCTCCAGTTTCAACTGTTTTGCCTTATTTTTATTCGACCATGCTGGTCATTTATGAACATTTGAACATCTTGGCCATGTTCTGTTATAATCTCCACCCGGCACAGCCAGAAGAGGACTGGCTACCCCACATGTGCTCTCTCTAATTCTCTCTTTCTTTCTCTCTCTCTGAGGACCTGAGCCCTAGGACCATGCCCCAGGACTACCTGACATGATGACTCCTTGCTGTCCCCAGTCCACCTGGCCGTGCTGCTGCTCCAGTTTCAACTGTTCTGCCTTATTATTATTCGACCATGCTGGTCATTTATGAACATTTGAACATCTTGGCCATGTTCTGTTATAATATCCACCCGGCACAGCCAGAAGAGGACTGGCCACCCCACATAGCCTGGTTCCTCTCTAGGTTTCTTCCTAGGTTTTGGCCTTTCTATGGAGTTTTTCCTAGCCACCGTGCTTCTACCCTTGCATTGCTTGCTGTTTGGGATTTTAGGCTGGGTTTCTGTACAGCACTTTGAGATATCAGCTGATGTACGAAGGGCTATATAAATTACATTTGATTTGATTTGAAAAAGTCAAGGGGTCTGAATACTTTCCGAATGCATTGTACGTAGCCATTGAATGCTCTAATGAAAATGACACAATAGGCTGAATGCAATTAACTAGCAAGAAAACCAATCACTCAACTTAGCATATAGACACAGAAAAGAGAAGAAAGTCCAGATGTACGAATGTCTGTGTACAAAATTGTGGGCCACAGCAGATGACAGAAATACAAATTGAGGAAGACAAGAGAATCTTTGGGCTCAAAGCTATGCACATGTTGATGTAATCATTTCCAATGACCTGAGGATTTTTCTGTCGGGCATAGAGAGAAACAGGAGACAAATATCTCCCCCCCCGTTGGCTAATTCCCATCTCTCTCTTTCTCTCCTCCTCTTTCTTCTGTGATTAATTCAGCCACCCAAAATAGATTGCTATAATTAATGCTAGGTTACTAGTAGAGCGTAGTCCCTTTCACACAGACTCAGAGTACAAACATGAGAATTGACAAGAGGCTGACAAAAATAGCACATCCCAAAGTCACTTCCTTTAGTAACCTATATATCACTGGGCTGGTTTCAGAGACAAAAAAGGCCCCTTCCATGTTCTCAAAAACCCTAAGCAGTATATTCAAACACTGCCGGTCAGAGAGGGGTGGAAGTTCAGCCCGTTGTTCAGCAGTCACACCCTGATTATCACAAAGGGAGCAACGCCCTCCACTGCTGGCTACCGCTCAGCTCGCCACTGATTGGATTACCTTTGACCCCCTCCCTTTGTGAGCCCAGCTGGTCTGTCCCTCCGTGTGTCCGTCTGGCTAACAAAAGGGTGCCAACTTTAAATGCTGCAATCTAACTAAAAGGAAGGGGAAACAGTTTGGGGAGATGAGAGGTTGCCATGCAATCAGTTGCTTATTCAACTGTACATACTCCTCACCCAAATCCTCATCCATTTCTTACTGACTGCATTAAAATGGTCTGATACCAGCCAAGACAATAGACCTAAGTTTAAAGTCATTGTACCACAGTGCTGCACCCAGGTTAGACCCAGCCCAGGCCTAGAGATTCCTGCCCATGCAGCTGTCTAGCTATCCAGGCAGGTGGTCCTGGATCCTGGGCTAAGCCACACTGTCCCCATGTTAATACTCGGAATGTGACACCAAGGAGTGGAAACCATAGCACTCAGAGGCCAACAGACTGACAGACCCCTGAAATAACATGACTCGCTGTGCTCAAGAATGTAAGGTATGCAATCAAGACACGTGTAAAGAATGTTCACGCACTATTGTTTATCGATACATGATATGCATACCTACATGTCAACTCAAGCATTTAAACCGTTTTTTACATTAAATTACAAATACATAGGGTACTCGAGAGATCATTCCTAGCCTGGCTTTGCACATTTGACAGTGGGAGTTTTTCCACGGGTGGGTGGCATCGATGTAAAACTTGTCTTGAGCTGTCAACACGTTGGCCTCAAGGAGGGGAGGGACCTCTGGCTTTCTCATCCAATGGGGTTTGCGAAGGAGACGAAGAGAGATTAGAGAGGACGCGAGGACAACGCAATTGAGATCTACCCCTGTTCGCTGTCTCGGGGCGGAGAAACAGGTCAATACAGCAGATACGCACCACCTGTTACAGTCATCGATGCCTTTCTGACGGGCTGCTGAGTCACATATTTTGCCTAATGGTCACGGCCCCAATGTCAGGGCGCATAAGTATGACCATGATGGGATGACAACAAACTTGATGCATCCTCATCATCATCCCCAGCCTCAACAACCATTGGTTTCTAACAAGAGGATGAGTGTATTGTGTGGGGGACATCTGGGGTCAATGTCTGGACGCTGGTCTGGACAAATATCTCAGCCATCCTACCAGAGTATCAGAACCCGCAAGTCATTGTGTCATAGTATTACCATAGTATTACCATAGTATTCGGCTTACAAACCAGTCATATATTCTGCATAATGTTAGCGTCGATCCCTCCATAACAGCCCTGGCCTGAGGTCTTTCTTGACCCATTCCTATATGGCCAGAAGGAAGGTCCACAGAACTGATGTGCTTTATATCATTCCATTACAATAGGATACAGTAGGCAAACTACACTTCCTTTCAGCCGCACCTATACTCTCCCAGTTGACTGTTCACTTTGCCATATCAAAGGATGCTGACAGGTAGCCTACATGACAGTACAAGGTGGTTCATTGCAGGCATGCGTCGTATAAAAATGCAGGGCGCGTTTTTGAAATGTATTACTGTAGAGATGAATAGGCAAAAACTACTGCCGCACAGAACACGATAGAAGGTGGGTATATGGCTCTGCTACACCGGACACAGATATTTCATAGTTTACCTTTAAATAAAACCCAGATCATGTTTCCACACCACAAGCAGAATACAATGGTATACATCTGACTCAGAACGTAATGATTCGGCAATGCAGAGGGGCTTGTAAGGGTGGTCTTGATTGAACCATAGGTTACTGCAGGCACCGCAATTCATTTAATATATTACATGCATATAAATAGCCTATTTCAAAATATTATCTGCAGTTATTTTTCAATAGATCTGAATTGTTTCGTATCTTGTTCATAATAATTGATCCCATTTCTTGGATTTGAAAACGAAAGACTTCGGAGACATGTACGCGCGGAGATTAATTCATTATTAACCATTAACAATCAACAAAACATCAAGTCCCCATACATAACGGTATAGGGAATATAGAGTGAACTCACCAATGAGAAGAGTGAATAATTGTGTGAGTCCGTGCCGCCTTTTGTGTAATCCAACCCCAACGAAATATGGAAGAACATGTAATTTCAGAATGTCTTCATGAACATTGGATGAAGCGATGATACGATGCGGGCAAGTGGTCTTCTTGAAGCAAATACTTGTACGAGTCAATCCGCTTATGATAAAATAAAACAAAAAAACAAGACAGAGCAGTAAAGAACGATTTCAATAAATTGTTTGTAATCTTTATGCTTTAGTTGACTGTGCACTTACTGCCGCACAGACTGGGTTCCTCTCCCAACTCCAATCGCTGGCCCTGCCTTCTGAGCGAGCCTATTGGCACAGACGCCCGGACATGGAAATTTACTCTACCCATTGATGTTTTACAAAAACACCAAGGACCCATGTTTCATACTCTACAGCGCCACCGTGTGATTGTTTTTTTTTTGTTTTTTTAAGTGACTGCGCTATTGCTACTGAAGTGACAGAACTTTTCTTTCAAGTTGGATTTTATTAAACCTAAATTGATGTCGAAGACTACAATAAATGGCCTTTAAACGGACAAATGTGTTCTTGTCAGGCAGAAGATGCCATGATGTCCTGCCTTCAAGATTGTGGATGAGAATCTACTGAATGGCTGCGTTCTAAAAAGCTTCAGAGATAAATTCCGACTGTGAAGATCCTAAAAAGTCTCCAGATTTAGCTTCTATAAGAAATGTTTCATTTTTCCACCAATTACTTTGTGGTTTCAGTAGACATCATCAGCATTTAGCAAGACACAGTGAAAAGTGGTGCCTAATAAAGTGTGTGTTTTCGGGCCAAAATTTCCATTTTCATGCCAATATAAACTAAAACCAGCTGGTCATTATTCGCACCATTGCAATCCAACTTTCCATTACAGAAAACTACAACATCACGGAGCCTTTCCTTTCCCAGTGTATGTGCCACTACAACATCGCTGAGCCTTTCCTTTCCCAGTGTATGTGCCAGTCATTACATCTTATTTGATAAATGTCCTTAGAAGCAGAGGTGGAAAAAGTCCTACATTGTCATACTCTGAATTCAACCCAATTTAAACAGCTATCCCGTGACAAAATGTCTCCCTTTTAGTCAACTGTTTTTGCAAGGATGTTCACCCACAGAATAATAATTGATTATGTCTTATGGAGGTGGAGTATGGTCCCAAAGTGCATGGAACAGAACATCAACGCACACATTTATGCGGATGCTTTTTACAGACGCCGTCATCCAGCTGGACTATTTTATCATACTGTTTCCAAGGACATTAGGGTTTCCATCAAACAGTCCTTTAAAATACATAGAACAATGACCATCAACATGCCATGGAAATACATTCACAAGACTGATAATAATGCAACCAAAAAAAGGCAGTGAAATAAGCCTTGTATAGAAGTTATTTTCCAGCATTAAATATTCCCCACATTATATTTTTGGCTAAAAAACACCTGTTGAAGACTGCAATAATATCTGAAAGAGCAATCTTTGTAGTGTGTTACAATAACATCCACCTCACTTTCAGTGTAAAAACGGCTTTGAGGGAAAAACACTGCCATTTTCAGAAACAAAGGCGACGTTTGTGGCATTAGCATTAAATATTACAGTTCGATGGAAACCATTGGACCAGGGCACATCAAAAATACAATCCAACACTCAAAACATTACCTTTTCCCTTAACAGACAGACAGCTCAAATCAATTATTTGTACATCAAGTTGGACCATACCTTTACACAATTATTATTAACACTAATCTCAAGTGATTCAAATCATACAAATGCTACAGAGTTTCTTTCTGTGTTCTTTCTGCCTCCCACACCACCTCACTGAGTTTGAGTGGCATCAAGTCACTGACAGTCAAAGTGCTGGGAGTCTGTATCACCCGTATAGCGCAGTTACAATATCTTAAATAAACATAGTACACAGCCATGGGAGTTGGACAGTCAGTTCTGCCCACTAGGGTGCAGTCAGAGAGGGTGACCACTAGTAATGACCTTTGACCCCATCTAGGCAGCCTTCTCCTTCTCCAGCCGCCGCTGTTGGTAGGAGTTGTAGATGTCCAGGAACATGTCCTTGCAGGCGATTTTGGCACCAAGCTTGGAACAGATGAGGAAGGAGCCGGCCATCTTGCGGTGCAGGGAGTAGGTCTCCTCCGGGGGCGGGGTGAGGCGGTGACGCAGCATGACGGGGATCAGGCTCTGGATCCGCTGCGTGGTGCTCTGGGTGCCAAAGTCAAAGGGGTCAGAGTTGGTGAAGGCCTCGCCCAGAATCATCACCGCCTCCACGTGGGCATCCTGGAATGCCTGGGGAGAGAGGGCATTTCAACACAACAACTCAGTAACACTCTGCATCTATAACGCTTTATTACTTGTTATAACCATGCATGCACCTTTATGGCTTATAATATTATACACTTTAATAAGTCATGTCCCTTTGTTTTTCTTTCTAACTCAAAAGTATAGAACAGTACATGACAATGTATATACCCCAGTAGAAATAGAGAGAGGGAACAGAGAGAGAGGGAAGGGATGTCATAAACCACACATCAAAAATGTTTGCGCTTCAGGATACCATAGTTATCACTGCACAAAACTACCCTCTTACCTTGGCCTCAAACCCTGTGAGGAACTTAAGGTCCTTGGATTTCTCCAGGACAGTCTCCCTATCTCCAGTAGAGGCTGCGTGCACCACCTGGACACAGACAGACCAACTTAAGTCATCAAAAAGGTTACAGAGAACAAAATCAAAGCCATGATTAGATTCTACCTTTGGTAAATTCAAACTGATTGTATACGATTTGGAAAGGCACACAACCATTTATACAAAGGTCCCACAGTTGACAGTGCATGTCAGAGTAAAAACCAAGCCATGAGGTTGAAGTAAGTGTCAATAGAGCTCCGAGACAGGATTGTGTCGAGGCACAGATCTGGGGAAAGGTACCATAAAAATGTATGCAGCATTGAAGGTTCCCAAGAACACAGTGGACTCCACCATTCTTAAATGGAACCACCAAGACTCTTCCTGGAGCTGGCCGCCCGGCCAAACTGAGCAATCGGGGGAGAAGGGCCTTGGTCAGGGAGGTGACCAAAAGCCAGATGGTCACTGACAGAGCTCCAGAGGGCCTCTGTGGAGATGGGAGAACCTTCCAGAAGGACAACCATCTCTGCAGCACTCCACCAATCAGGCCTTTATGGTAGTGGCCAGACGGAAGCCACTTCTCAGTAAAAGGCACAACATCCCGCTTGGAGTTTGCCAAAAGGCACCTAAAGGACTCTCAGACCATGAGAAACAAGATTCTCTGGTCTGATGAAACCAAAATTGAACTATTTGGCCTGAATGCCAAGCGTCACTTCTGGAGGAAACCTGGCACCATCCCTATGGTGAAGCATGGTGGAGGCAGCATCATGCTGTGGGAATGTTTTTCAGCGGAAGGGACTGAGAGACTAGTCAGCACCGAGGCAAAGATGAACAGAGCAGAGTAGAGCGAGATCCTTGATGAAAACCTACTCCAGGGAGCTCAAGTCCTCAGACTGGGGCAAACGTTCAACTTCCAAAAGGACAACAACCCTAAGCACACAGCCAAGGCAATGCAGGAGTGGCTTTGGGACAAGTCTCAGAATGTCTTTGAGTCACCCAGCCAGAGCCCAGACTTGAACCTGATAGAACATCTCTGGAGAGACCTGAAAAAAGCTGTGCCGCGACGCTCCCCATCCAACCTGACAGAGCTTGAGTGGATCTGCAGAGAAGAATGGGAGAAACTCCCCAAATACAGGTGTGCAAAGACTGTAGCGTCCTACCCAAGAAGACTGGAGGCTGTGATCACTGCTTCAACAAAGTACTGAGTAAAGGGTCTTTGTAAATGTTATATTTCCAGTATTTACTTTTAATACGTTAGAAAAACATTTCTAAAACCCCATTTTTGCTTTGTCATTATGGGGTATTGTGTGTAGACTGAGGAGTATTTTTATTTTAATGTATTTTAGAATAAGCTTGTAACGTAACAACATTTGGAAAAGGTCAAGGGGTCTAAATACTTTCTGAATGCACTGTAATTGTTAGGGCACACGTAGCAAAAAGGTGTCCAGGTAGTCTGTTCCCGTTTCAGTCCATTTTCCTCCGTTTGGTGTTAACGCAGACGACTGAGGTTAATTTACCTGTACGTAATCATCTGTGAAGGCCTCAGGGTAATCCCGGCACGCACCGAAATCCAACAGAATAATCTGGAGACACAGTGGGCAGAGGTTAACCTACATCACATCCCCACCAAAACAACAATCGCCACCGTACATGTTCATAAATGCGGGAAATATAGTGGTATGTTCTCATGAAAATGAATGTTACATATTTTTGTACATGTATTCTGTTATAAATTCATTATGAAGCTATTTCATACAAAAACTAGCTTGAAGGTCAGAGTCATGGTATTGATGAATGACAAAGTTCAGAAACCCAAATGGCACCCTATTCCCTAAATAATCTGTGCACCCTGTGGGCTCTGACCAAAAATAGCACACTATATAGAGAATAGGGTGCCATACGGGACGTCCCCAGCATCTTGTCACAGGATCACTCGCCCTCTCACCTTGTTCTGCTCAGCATTGTAAAAGAAGTTGGCCCAGTTGGGGTCCGTCTGCATGAAGCGGAACTCAAAGAGCTCTCTCAGACACAGCTGTAGGATGTTGAAGCAGATCTGGGGGGGGAGGGAGACATTTGAGACCACAGGGGTCAGTTTATCACTCTTGGTCTGCATCCCAAATGGCAACCTATTCCACCTTATAGGGAATAGGGTGACATTTTGGACACATCCCTACATAGTGAGCGAGTGTCACCACTCAACTCGGGTTACGGCCCTCTGCTGGTCAAAAGAGCCATGTGCATAGTTTGGCATCAGAAATGTGGTTTTAGAGCATCCTTTTAACCTCTACAGGATCAGTGTCCTCACCGTGGGCCGGTTGAGCTAACATGCGCTACAGTAGCTATTACAGTAGCTATTACAGTAGCTATTACAGTGAAAGAATACCATGCTATTGCTGAGGAGAGTGCACAGTTATGAACTTGAAAATGTATTAATACACCAATTAGGCACATTTTGAACAGAAACCCAATGGTTCATTGGATCAGTCTAAAACTTTGCACACGCACTGCTGCCATCTAGTGGCCAAAATATAAATTGCGCCTAAGCTGGAATAATACATCGTAGCCTTTCCCTTGCATTTCAAATATAAAAATATGTTTAAAAAACACATGTTTTTTTTCCTTTGTATCATCTTTTACCAGATATAATGTGCTATATTCTCCTATATTCATTTCACATGTCCACAAACTTCAAAATGTTTCCTTTCAAATGACATCAAAAATATACATATCCTTGCTTCAGGTCCTGAGCTACAGGTTTGGTTAAGTCATTTTTTGGGAAAATTTAAAAAAGGGTCCAATCCTTAATAATCCTCTCAGTTTTCTGTGGTTTTCATTTCATCCCAATGCCACAGGTGCTGAATCATGAGTGAAACATTGTCCGTTTACAAAGTAAGAACCTGGAGCCATTTTAAACCACACTATAAATCACTAGAGCCATCTAATAAATATACATGGTTCCTCTACTGTAGAGACATTGGCATATGTGATTCATTGCTTCAGGGTTTTGGGGGAAATGCCTAATTTCTTCAAATCAATGACAACTGAGAAGAGCACATTATACAGCTAGTCTACAGAGTCATAGTTCAGCAACCTATCTAATGGTTAAGGCAGAGTTTCCCAAACCCAGTCTTCAGGACCCCAAGGCGTGCCCGTTTTGGTTTTTGCCCTAGCACTCCCCAGCTAATTCAAATAATCAACTAATCATCAAGCATGGATAATAGGAATCAGCTGTGTAGTGTTAGGGCAAAAAACTAAACTTGCACGCCTTGGGAAAGTTGGGTTAAGAGCAGTCATAGCTACAAAAAGTTCTCCGGTCAGTCAACCAGTCACCGAGTTAGACTAAGGGTAGGTATTGATGTGGTCACAACATCACCCCACAGCGCTACCAGGAAAAAGACCAGTCACCACATTCACCCATGTTTATTCTCCTGGGTGGAGATCAGAGGTCAGCTCTTACCTGGTTCCTTGTCTCCTGGTCCAGATCTACACAGCTGTCCAGCGGTACCCCTGACACCAGCTCCATGGCCAGAACCCTCCTTCCTGACAGCTCGTCCACCACAAATGGCACGTGGAAAAATGGGTCATCTGCCAAAAGTGACCTGAGGCAGACAAATCAAATCTGCTCAACAGGACTAAACTGGTACATTACTATGAATCACTATACAACAGGCACACAAAGTGGACTACCATCAGATTCACAGTGCATTAGAGAGAGTATCATCTTGATAGTAAATAAACTAAATAAATCTAGAAAATAAAATGAGGGCCAGCATCGCCACCTGAGGAAAGTGGTATTTTAAGTGGTATTTAATTTATAGTCACTGTATAGTAACATTTGGATACACTAAGAGGACTACTATAGGCTATTCAAGTTAATGAGCAGTCCTTCTGAAGAGACTTCATGCTTTATGACAGACTCAGAGGTGTAGGGCTTACTTAAAATGCTTGGCACTCTCCGCCTCTCTCTTGTAGTCACACTCCCATGCCAGCTCTCTTTGAAGGACCTCTAGACTACTATCTGCAAACAAGCCTGCAAGAAAATAAAATGTCAACATCAGTAAGGCAGCCTCCTCACGACATTCTACCAAGCACTTGGGACTTTCTCACTACAAAGCATTCAATACAGAGGACCAATTATTATTTAAGCGTTGAGATCCTTTTTGTAATGAAAAGCGCTATATAAGTTGAATAAATTCTTATTACCATCATCGTTATTACAATAGGTTTAGATCTCTGAACCCTTACCCTCTGGTAGAACAAGACTCATCTTCAGCACAGACATCAGGTTGTTGATGTCACTGTGGATGCTCTCAGCTACTCCTGGGTACTGCAATGGAGAGAGAGAGAGAGAGAGAGAGAGATCAAAGACTGTCTGAGAATATCAATCATTTAATCTTAGAGCTCCCATGACAAAACACAGCGATAATTTCTTCACCAGAACAATAACCTTTTTTTTTACAAGTTAATGTTTAACCAAAAAAATAATAATAATTAAAAAAACACACAAAAAACACACCCAACCTCCTCTAGTCATGGGTCAGTGACTGATACCCTTACTATTGCTACCCTTACTATTGCTACCTATACTATTGCTACCTATACTATTGCTACCTATACTATTGCTACCTATACTATTGCTACCTATACTATTGCTACCTATACTATTGCTACCTATACTATTGCTACCTATACTATTGCTACCTATACTATTGCTACCTATACTATTGCTACCTATACTATTGCTACCTATACTATTGCTACCTATACTATTGCTACCTATACTATTGCTACCTATACTATTGCTACCTATACTATTGCTACCTATACTATTGCTACCTATACTATTGCTACCTATACTATTGCTACCTATACTATTGCTACCTATACTATTGCTACCTATACTATTGCTACCCTTACTATACTATTGCTACCCTTACTATACTATTGCTACCCTTACTATACTATTGCTACCCTTACTATACTATTGCTACCCTTACTATACTATTGCTACCCTTACTATACTATTGCTACCCTTACTATACTATTGCTACCCTTACTATACTATTGCTACCCTTACTATACTATTGCTACCCTTACTATACTATTGCTACCCTTACTATACTATTGCTACCCTTACTATACTATTGCTACCCTTACTATACTATTGCTACCCTTACTATAGCTACTGAACCTGGCATTGGAGCCTGGTTCTCTTTGGATGTCAAAGGATATTTATGGGATCCCTCACCTGGATCTTCATGGCGACCTCCCTGCCATCTTGCAGCATCCCGTGATGCACCTGGCCAATTGATGCGGCGGCGAAGGGCTTGTCCTCAAAAGACGACAGCTTCTCCCTCCAGCCCGCACCAAGCTCCTCCTCCAGAACTTTCTGCAGTCACATACCCAGCAGAGGGGACATCAGTCTAGAAGTCCAACACAATTCCAATATGACTTGCAAATAGTCAAATATATGGAATGTCTTTCTGTACTATACAATAACTGAAGATCAAGAAGATGTGAGTGTACGCATGACGCACATTCATCTGCCAGGCGGGCATGAAGTCCGCGCTCTGTCGGACCCGCTCAAAGATCTTCTGTAGCTGGGGGTTTATGAAGGAGTTATCTACCGGGAAGAACACAACAAGTGTTAAATTGACCTAGTATACAGTGCATTCAGAAAATATTCAGACCCCTTCCCTTTTTCCACATTTTGTTACATTACAGCCTTATTCTAAAATTGAATAAATATTTATTTGTTTCCTCAATCTACACACACTATTCTAATGACAAAGTGAAAACAAAATTGGGGGGAATTTTAGCAAATGTATTCAAAATAAAAAACAGAAATGCCTTATATACCTAAGTATTCAGACCCTTTGCTATGAGACTCGGAATTGAGCTCAGGTGCATCCTGTTTCATTGATCATCCTTGAGATGTTTCTACAACTTGATTGGAGTCCACCTGTGGTAAATTCAATTGACTGGACAGGATTTGGAAATGGAACCCACCTGTCTATATAAGGTCCCACAGCTGACAGTGCATGTCAGAGCAAAAACCAAGGCATGAGGTTGAAGGAATTGTCCATAGCGCTCAGAGACAGGATTGTGTCGAGGCACAGATCTGGGGAAGGTTACCAAAAAAAAAGTATGCAGCATTGAAGGTCCACAAGAACACAGTGGCCTCCATTCTTAAATGGAAGAAGTTTGGAACCACCTAGACCGTTCATAGAGCTGGCCGCCCGGCCAAACTAAGCAATCAGGGGAGAAGCGCCTTGGTCAGGGAGTCGACCAATAACCAGATGGTCACACTGATAGAGCTCCTCTGTGGAGATGGGAAAACATTCCAGAAGGACAAACTTCTCTGCAGCATCAATCTGGCCTTTATCGTAGAATGGCCAGACGGAAGCTATTTCTCAGTAAAAGGCACATGACAGCCCGCTTGGAGTTTGCCAAAAGGCACCCAAAGAAATAAGAATCTCTGGTCTGATGAAAACAAGATTGAACTCTTTGGCCTGAATGTCAAGCATCACATCTGGAGGAAACCTGGCACCACCCATACGGTGAATCACTTTAGTGGTTTTTACGTATTTTTTGTTGTTGTTGTACTGCATGTGTGTTTATAGTTTTGTTTAATGTTGTGTTAGTGTATGTAAGTGGTTTTGTCTGAAACTTTGTCCCCCTGCTGCTATTGGACAAGGTCTCTCTTGGAGACCAGGTCTCTCTTTACAGGAAAAACCGGTATAAATAAAGGTAAAGTTAAAAAATGGTGGTGGCAGCATCATGCTGTGGGGATGTTTTTCAGCGGCAGGGACTGGGGAGACTAGTTGGGATCGAGGAAAAGCTAAACAGAGCAAAGTACAGAGAGATCCCTGATGAAAACATGCTCCAGAGCGCACAGGACCTCAGACTGGGGAAAAGGTTTACCTTCCAACAGGACAAAGACCCTAAGCACACAGCCAAGATAGCGCAGGAGTGGCTTTGGGGCAAGTCTCGAAATGTCCTTGAGTGGCCCAGCCAGAACCCAGACTTGTAACCGATCAAACATCTCTGTTAGAGACCTGAAAATAGCTGTGCAGCGATGCTCCCTATTCCAACCTGACAGAGCTTTAGAGGATTTGCAGAGAATGGGAGAAACTCCAAGCTTGCAGCGTCATATCCAAGAAGCATCAAGGCTGTAATCGCAGCCAAAGGTGCTTCAACAATGTACCGAGTAAAGGGTCTGATTACTTATGCAGATATGATATTTCCATTTCTAATACATTTTCAAACATTTCTAAACCTGTTTTTACATTGTCATTGTGTATAGATTCAGGGAGAGAAAAAAATACAATTTTAGAATAAGGTTGCAACTTAACAAAATGTGTAAAAAGTCAGATGGTCTGAATATTTAGATGCAGAATAACCATCGAACAAGTATTCCAAGTAATTTCATCAAAGTTAATGTGGTGGGTGACAGAGGGGAGGGTAGATCACTATACCTTGTATACTGAGCATCTGTCCTATTTTGAGGGCTGCCCCTCTGACTTTGCACAAGGTGTTCACTATCCTCTCAGCATTGGCCTCAGACAAGAGAGGCGAGTCCAACAAGGCCCCCTCTGAGAGAGACATGGTGGAGTTTATTACAAAATCAGAGTGAATTAGAGAGTGAAAAAAAACTAAAGTCCGAATTCATGAGCAAGACCGAAGTAACTACACTCTTGAGAAATACTGTATATCATAACATACAAAGGGTGAACCCAGCCATATTGAGAGGAACTTCAGTCAGTCCAGCCTGGCAGCCAATCATACAACCTCCAGAGCCATCTATCATGCAGCTTCTTCATCTCAGGGTCTGTTTCAGAGATGCATGGAGAAACCTACCTGCACGCTTGGCGCCCATAGATTGCTTCGCCACCTCTGCAATGGCACCGAGTCCCAGCCCGACTGCCAGACCTGCCAAAGAGGCAGACATAAGGAACTACGGTAAGTGTGCCTACCACTATATGCATTCACTTCTGAGACACACCGATCATACGCAGTAACATGTACCATTTAAGACGAGTCACAGAGAGCTTGGTGTAAGTGATCGTATAGAGGTATACTTGACTCAAGGTCATAGGGACAGGGCTGTGCAATGACATCATGACTATAATAGTTGATTTAAGAAAGTATTAGAAATATTGATTGATTGTAATATAGCTGCATGCTGGCTGGGTCATGTTTCCTTAGACATCGGTTGTATGGCATTCTAGCAATAGAGTCCTATAGGTGTACCTAATACAACTTCAATATCTGAGGGTGATTTACATTAATTGCAGTGAAACGCTTACCCCCGAAGTTAACCAGCCTGCTGATTCTCGTGGCAGGGACCTTCCTCTCTCTTGCACGATCACTAAGCTGTAAAAATGAGAACGTTAAAACGGTAACAATCAAATTTGCTAATTTGAGCTAATGCCAAAGGACATCACTACACTTTAAGACATACATACACACACACACACACATACACACAGTGGGGCAAAAAAGTATTTCGTCAGCCACCAATTGTGCAATTTCTCCCACTTAAAAAGATGAGGCCTTGTAGGATTCTTTTATGACTTTATTTGCAAATTATGGTGTAAAATAAGTATTTGGCCACCTACAAACAAGCAAGATTTCTGGCTCTCACAGACCTGTAACTTCTTCTTTAAGAGGCTCCTCTGTCCTCCACTCGTTACATGTACTAATGGCACCTGCTTGAACTTGTTATCAGTATAAAAGACACCTGTCCACAACCTCAAACAGTCACACTCCAAACTCCACTATGGCCAAGACAAAAGAGCACCAGGCTGGGAAGACTGAATCTGCAATAGGTAAGCAGCTTGGTTTGATGAAATCAATTGTGTGAGCAATTATTAGGAAATGAAAGACATACAAGACCACTGATAATCTCCCTCGATCTGGGGCTCCACGCAAGATCTCACCCCGTGGGGTCAAAATGATCACAAGAACGGTGAGCAAAAATCCCAGAACCACACAGGGGACCTAGTGAATGACCTGCAGAGAGCTGGGACCAAAGTAACAAAGCCTACCATAGGCAAGGGCATTGAAGATGAAACATGGCTGGGTCTTTCAGCATGACAATGATCCCAAACACACCGCCCGGGCAACAAAGGAGTGGCTTCGTAAGAAGCATTTCAAGGTCCTGGAGTTGCCTCGCCAGTCTCCAGATCTCAACCCCATAGAGAATCTTTGGAGGGAGTTGAAAGTCCGTGTTGCCCAGCAACAGCCCCAAAACATCACTGCTCTAGAGGAGATCTGCATGGAGGAATGGGACAAAATACCAGCAACAGTGTGTCAAAACCCTGTGAAGACTTACAGAAAACGTTTGACCTCTGTCAATGCCAACAAAGGGGAAATAAAAGTATTGAGAAACTTATTTTCCACCATAAATTTGCAAATAAATTCATTAAAAATCCTACAATGTGATTTTCTGGATTTGTTTTCCTCATTTTGTCTGTCATAGTTCAAGTGTACCTATGATGAAAGTTACAGGCCTCTCTCATATTTTTAAGTGGGAGAACTTGCACAATTGGTGGCTGACTAAATAAGCGCTCCCTAACCCGGACTGCGCTAGGCCAATTGTGCGTCGCCCCACGGACCTCCCGGTCACAGCCGGTTGCAACCGAGCCTGGGCGCGAACCCAGTCTCTGGTGGCACAGCTGGCATTGCAGTACAGCGCCCTTAACTACTGTGCCACCCGGGAGGCTGGTTCTATAACATTTTGGATTGACTGAGAGAAATTGTTTGTTCAACAATAAAATTAATCCTGAGGAATACAATTTGCCTAATTGTGCATGCAGCGTGTGTGTGTATATATATATTTGGTTCATCCCAAAGATTTTTAGATTTACAATATTCATGAGAAGCACAATACAGTAGGCCGACGTATAAAAAAACAGCCATTGCATAAGTCTTTAGACATGGGGAAATTATTTCCTAATATAGCACAGACCAACTTAAACCCCCAAGTCCCCATCATGATTTACACCTACAACATCAGCCCAAAACTCAGTCAGTGGAATAGCCCACACATGAGATCAAAGACAACCAGGAGTAGCCTACGCCACTGACCTTCTGCTTAACAATAGGCCTGGCAAATGCCTGCTTGGACTCCCTGGCCTTCTTGATGTCCTCTGGGGTGAGTCTGGCCACTACTGAGTCATGTAAAAACCTGCTGTGCCATTGCGTCGAGGCAATATGCAGGAACCGGGCACTTTGGCCGGGCCAGCCTGCTCCCCTTGAACCCCCAGCGGGGCTGAGAGGCGCTCCGCTGGGCATCTCTGTGGCCTCTAGGCCTGGTGGGAATTCGGAGCCCACCGCCCATTTAGCAGCCTCGTCCGGATCCATTTCCTCCCATCCCTCAGCATCAGGGAACACATCCTCCTTGATGGACTGTTGCTGAATATGGAAAAAGTCACATTCAGTGCCTCATTCAATGTCACTCCAGGCAATATACAGCATGCTGCATGCAATTGTATTTGGCAGAGTATTATAACACTTTATGTAGCCTAAAAGCTGTAAAGGACATTGAACTGTGATTATGTCTCCAATGTACGTCTATCTATTTGATGTGTGCAAAAAGGCCCCCCCTTCTCTCCCATTTTAACATACCATGGCAGCACCACCCATGGCTGTGCCCATCACGCCCTCGAACACCTCCTGGGCAGCTTTGACCCCAGTGCCCAGAGTGGAGTTACAGGCCATTAGCCTCAGCATCTCCCCTTGTGTGTTGGCAAATGCATGGCCAACTTTCCTTGCTCCCTGCAGCACCTGAAACACCTCAGCTAGCATCACTGGAAAGACAAACACATGCACACTTTAAACAATCTAGCTACCAATACATTTAGTCTGAGCTTCGCTTATCATTGAAAATGATTCAGTGAGCATGACATGTAATACAGACACGTGTGACTGAGACCTGCACTCATGAGCTAAGGCTTTAACTAGCTAAGTGACTTACATCATTTCCAAAGACGTTACCGTTTGATTACCGAGTGAAGATAGTGGTGCAAACGTAAAACATTTAGTTGGGTAACGTTGAATGCATACACTTAACTCAAGCCTGTTGTTCACCCTAGCTACTATATTAGGCTTCACACCCCAACACCAGTGCTAATTAATCACTTAGTTAACTTTAGCTAGTTAAAATATACAGAGGAATTGTCAGTCACTTACTATAGAAGAAGGGATGCTTCCTATAAACCGTGGAGTAACAGACGGCTGTCCTCTTGCCCGTGAAGTAGATAGACGCTGTTTTGCAACAACTTTCAAACCCGGAAATAGAGCTTTGACTAAATTGACAGACGTGCCTGTGGTCCAACTGTGCCTCGCGAAATATGAGAAGGCGGGCATAATATAATTAGACCAATCATACGGCACGTTTAAATTACTTAACGTATGATTAAAGGATGAAAGTATGTCCACTGAACAAATCAGAGAAGTGACAGGAGAAGCTACGGCAACCCAATGGCCAATAACTTTTAAAGGTTGTATCATGTTGGAGCAGGACCAAAATGTAAGTGTTTGGAATGTAGTTACAAAATCATGAGGATGGTGCTGATGCTTAGTGGCGTGTATTTGTGTTTGAAAATTTGACCAAGAAAAAAAGAACGAATATAAAATAATGTACCTTTCGTCTCTGTCTTTTATAAGACATTCAATTCACAAGAGGCTGAATGTATCTCATCAGAAAAAGCATACGAGCGAGCGATACAGCGCCCCTCTGTGTCTGTATGTGTAGCCCATCTATCGGATGCTATGTTGCAGCAGCCAGCCAGCCAGCGCCAGCGTCTGCTCAAAACGAGTACGCTTCGATCACACCGACAGAGGTGTTGCGTTTTAGTACAGTACACCAGGATTATATTAATTTCCAATGAAACACTGCGTTTGCCTTGCAGCGTTGCAGAGGCAGTTGCAGTGCGTTTTGTATGGTGCATACATTGGATTTATCGAACGTAAGCGTCAAACTTTCTGGTAGCAGAAGGCAAATGCTGAACTTTTGTTTGGACACATATCCAGATGATGCTGCTTACTATTTTGCGCAATGATACTACAGTGGGGCAAAATTATATGCAGCATTTAACTAAGGTAGAGAAACAACTACATATCACAGTCATAGCAAGTAAAACGATTGTTGTTACTGTTACTTAGAATGTTGTTATAGTGAAGGCATGTACAGTGGGGCAAAAAAGTATTTAGTCAGCCACCAATTGTGCAAGTTCTCCCACTTAAAAAGATGAGAGGCCTGGAATTGTCATCATAGGTACAGTTCAACTATGACAGACAAAATGAGAAAAAAATTCCAGAAAATCACATTGTAAGATTTTTAATGAATTTATTTGCAAATTATGGTGGAAAATAAGTATTTGGTCAATAACAAAAGTTTATCTCAATACTTTGTTATATACCCTTTGTTGGCAATGACAGAGGTCAAACGTTTTCTGTAAGTCTTCACAAGGTTTTCACATACTGTTGCTGGTATTTTGGGCCATTCCTCCATGCAGATCTCCTCTAGAGCAGTGATATTTTGGGGCTGTTGCTGGGCAACACGGACTTTCAACTCCCTCCAAAGATTTTCTATGGGGTTGAGATCTGGAGACTGGCTAGGCCAGGACCTTGAAATGCTTCTTACGAAGCCACTCCTTCGTTGCCCGGGCGGTGTGTTTGGGATCATTGTCATGCTGAAAGACTCAGCCACGTTTCATCTTCAATGCCCTTGCTGATGGAAGGAGGTTTTCAATCAAAATCTCACGATACATGGCCCCATTCCTTCTTTCCTTTACACGGATCAGTCGTCCTGGTCCCTTTGCAGAAAAACAGCCCCAAAGCATGATGTTTCCACCCCCATGCTTCACAGTAGGTATGGTGTTCTTTGGATGCAACTCAGCATTCTTTGTTCTCCAAACACAACGAGTTGAGTTTTTACCAAAAAGTTATATTTTGGTTTCATCTGACCATATGACATTCTCCCAATCTTCTTCTGGATCATCCAAATGCTCTCGAGCAAACTTCAGACGGGCCTGGACATGTCCTGGCTTAAGCAGGGGGACACGTCTGGCACTGTAGGACTTGAGTCCCTGGCGGCGTAGTGTGTTACTGATGGTAGGCTTTGTTACTTTGGTCCCAGCTCTCTGCAGGTCATTCACTAGGTCCCCCCGTGTGGTTCTGGGATTTTTGCTCACCATTCTTGTGATCATTTTGACCCCACGGGGTGAGATCTTGCGTGGAACCCCAGATCAAGGGAGATTATCAGTGGTCTTGTATGTCTTTCATTTCCTAATAATTGCTCCCACAGTTGATTTCTTCAAACCAAGCTGCTTACCTATTGCAGATTCAGTCTTCCCAGCCTGGTGCAGGTCTACAATGTTGTTTCTGGTGTCCTTTGACAGCTCTTTGGTCTTGGCCATAGTGGAGTTTGGAGTGTGACTGTTTGAGGTTGCGGACAGATGTCTTTTATACTGATAACAAGTTCAAACAGGTGCCATTAATACAGGTAATAAGTGGAGGACAGAGGAGCCTCTTAAAGAAGAAGTTACAGGTCTGTGAGAGCCATAAATCTTGCTTGTTTGTAGGTGACCAAATACTTATTTTTCACGATAATTTGCAAATGAATGAATTAAAAATCCTACAATGTAATTTTCTGGATTTTTTTCTAATTTTGTCTGTCATATTTGAAGTGTACCTATGATAAATTACAGGCCTCTCTCATCTTTTAAGTGGGAGAACTTGCACAATTGGTGGTTGACTAAATACTTTTTGCCCCACTGTAGTTGCAAATATATTTTGTGTCGAAATTACAAAATACCTCTTTATACCTGTATTTGATGTAAATACTGGAATGGTATGTTCTAAATGACTAAAAGGTCAAATGTAAATGTTTTACATACAGATCTCACATTACTGTATTTAATTATATATTTTTGTAATATTGTCACAAATGTATCATTTGTACAGTTCTTTATTAAAAATGTAGTTATGTTACATTTGACTGTGTAAAACCCCAAATCTAGCAGTACTACTTCTCTGAGAATGATGCAGATATTTAGCATGTTGCAACAAAAAAAACATGATTATTTGTCTCTCTGGAATGAAAACATCAAGTTACAAATGCATGCCTGTCATTGAACAAACCCATGCCATGATTAGATAGCTTTGACTGCCTGCTACAAGCCTGGCATGCCCCACCCGCTATGCTCCTCTGATGCTTACATTGGGCCATGTTTGTGCAATGAAAACACAAAACCACCGATACTTTTGTTTAGAATATGTATGCAAACTCTGTACACGGTGGTGTGGTGACCATAAAGCCATTTGAAAACCGAAAAGTATTTAAAGATGCACTATGCAGAAATCACTCCACCATTTCCTGGTTACTAAAATTCTAATAGTTTGCTTAATTTCCATTTGTGACAAAACAAGCAAGTGTAGAGAATCATTGTACCATCTAAACTGCTGTGAAATATATTTATAACCCAAAATATATGAACTAGTGTACAAAACCAAAAGTAAAATAAGCAAGAACAAAATAACGAGAAGCATAGCGCACATAGAACAGATCTACCGCTTCTAAGACTTGCTTTCAATGAGTGACAGATCTATAACACACATTTCTGAGAATTTGGTCAGGTCGCCCCAAAAAGTTACATATTGCAGCTTTAATGAGAATAATTTATTTTGCAACTGTAACTACATGTGGAAGGTCTGGGAGCATGTATTTTTAATGTACACATGACACAGTAAGATGGTAATTACACAATAATAGCTAGCCATAAGAATACATTTACTACAAATAAGATAAATAAATAGTTTAAAGTTCAGTTAATGTGCCTGATTCCCAAGTGTGTGTGTGAGATTATGCATGGGGCCCAACACTCAGCAGTTCCATCTGGTCATCTGCTGGACTGTATCAGCTGCTCTTTTATTTATTTTACCTTTATTTAACTAGGCAAGTCAGTTAAGAAACAAATTCTTTTTTTCAATGACGGCCTAGGAACAGTGGGTTAACTGCCTGTTCAGGGGTAGAACGACAGATTTGTACCTTGTCAGCTTGGGGATTTGAACTTGCAACCTTTCGGTTACTAGTCCAACGCTCTAACCACTAGGCTACCCTGCCGCTCTGAGCTCCTTATACACACAAACATGTGCTACCATTTGCATGCATGGCCATCATGCATTTGAAGAGGCAGTATAAAGTGGCAGTATAAAATCTTGGCACACAAGTTTCTTACAATTTTTATTATAAATCACTTAAAAGCATTAGTATTTTGTCAAATCTCAAGCAATGATAAAATCCCCAAATACATTTACAGGACTTATAACAATCGTCTACTCTTTGTACACAGTACGTCAACTTGCCCACTTTATTGCAAAATACAAATGTCATCCGTCAATGGATTCCGTTTTGTTGAGAGAATGTTCACACATTGTTTAGACCAGTGGAAAACAAAGTTGCATTGTTGATGGTTTCTTTCAAACTGTAAATACAGTGGGAGGAAAGTTGTTCGCCAGTCATAAATCATATACGATGCAAAGCGAGACCTGCACTTTAAGGACTGTTTGGAGTTCAATGGGCTTTCTAAAAAGCTCAGAGATGCAGAAAATGTTGGGCTACTGATATACATTGGACACATTGAGGGTTCCTTTCTTTTTACTTCATTTGTAGATGTAGTAATAATACTGTGTGCGAGAGCGAGACACTATTCTGAGCCTGACTACACTGATGCGGGAGGTAACCACCACATATTTGGATACTTCTCCTTGTAGAGTTGCCTTATAATAAATAATAGAAACCGTCCTGACCAAATACTGAACAGAAATTTGAAGGAGTTCTCTGTCAGGCCTTAGGCCTGTACATGCTTAATGGTAGAATCAGAGGGGACTCTTTAGGCCAGTTTACTTACTGTCCCACTTGTCTTGGGACAAGTGTAGTCGATTATGCCATCACTGACATCGACCCCTCCATTAGTGCATTCACTGTCAGACCACAGACACCATTGCCAGATCAACGTGTTTCTAAAGAAATTAACCAGCAATACTCATACATTTTTGTTTGTTTTTTAAAACAGACCAAAAAAACTCTACAACATGAACCAATCGTACAGCTGGGCTCCAAACAGTGCAGAGAGATTCATTGAACCGTTGAACTCAAATTAAATTAACATCTATACAGCTCTTCAATAACTCACAATACCAAAACAATAGAGAAGGTGTCAATTCGGCTACTCAATACACCAATTGCATAGTCCACAATGCAGCTGCAAAAGCAAATGAGAAAACCAAAGAAATGCAACATCAGAAAACAAAATGTTTCTGAAAAATGGTTTGATAACAAATGTAAAAACAATTAGAAAACACCAAAGACAAATGTCAAATGAAAAACAAGTATCAAAACAATCCAGAGCTATGCCATGAATACTTCTAAAATTCTGAAAACCAAATAAAAACACTGAAACGCAAGAAGATGAATTATACCAATAAGACACTTGATGAAATTTAAAACAAATTGACCAAAATCAGTTCTGGGACATTTAGAACAATTTAAGCACAACAAAGCTTAAACTTTTCAACATAGTACAAACTTCTGGCTGCTTTCCTGAAGTCTGGAGCCAGGGGCTCATCTCCCCTATTCACAAAAGTGGAGACAAATCAGACCCCAATAATTACAGGGGAATTTGTGTACAGCAACTTGGGAAAGGTTCTGTAGCATTTTGAATTCAAGAATTTCTTCTAGAAACAAAATATAATAAGTAAATGTCAAATTGGCTTTCTCCCCAACCATCACACTACTGACCATACACTAATAAACACATCCAGCCCCCCCCCCAAAAAAAAAATATGGTAAGGTGTATGACTTAATGAAATGTATGTACACAGAAGTGTTCAATAAAAATAATTAATAAATATTTTCATAACCCAGAGGTGTGAGACAAGGCTGCAGTTTGAGTCTTTTCAACATTTGAGCCTTTTCAACATTTATATAAGTGAATTAGACCATTCTCCAGCCCCAGGACACACTATACTATTTGACAGAGGTAAAATACCTGCTATGTGCTAAGGATTTTGTTCTTCAATCGCCAACCAAAGAAGGTCTTCAACAGAACCTTAACATTCTAGAGCAATATTGCCATAATTGGGCCCTCGTAGTAAATAAAATGTAAAAAACAAAAATGATTTTCCAGAAAGAAAAATAATGTCAGACACAAATATAAATTCACCCTGAACACCATCATGATTGAACGCACACAAAAAACATACTCACACCTTGGTCTGACCATATCTGCATCAGGAAACTTTAATATGGCAGTGAATGCACTCAAAGAAAAAGACTGCAGAGCATTGTATGCAATAAAAGTGAAATTTTTCTAAATCAACATCCCAATTAGAATTTGGACTAAAATATTTGACAGCGTAATCTTATCAATAGGCTCTTTGTGGAAGCAAGGTTGGGACCACTCAATAAACTGGACTTTAAAATGTGGGACAAACATCCAATTTATGCCCTACATGCAGAATTCTGTCAGAAAAATTCTACAATTCAAAAGAAATACCAACCAATGCATGTAGGTGTCATGAAAACTCAGGGAGGAAAATGTGTAGATTCACGGCAGGTGATTATTTAGTCTTCGCAGGAATCATGGTCGCATGCAGTGGTCATACACATGTAGGCAAACAGGCAGGTAAATCAAAACTAGGACTGGAGGCTATAACTGGATCTCACAAACAATCTAGGACAAGGCTTAGTAGAATCAAAACAAACAATACCTCACAAAGGCACAAACTGAATGAACTGGACTAAATAAGGAGCTGATGAGACCAGGTGAGTAACCTACACAGGCGATATCAATAAATAGAATGAAAGACAGGGCTACGTTCAAGAACACACAGAAACAGGGCTACGTTCAAGAACACAAAGAAACTACAGAACCTTACAGTAGGGCAAATTTGGCAGCTTTCCAGTGGTAATGAAAATACACAAAAGATCATAAATATTTTGGCTACATCTAATTTCAAGTCCAAATTCAAGTCTCCAATCTAAAGCACTTCAAACCCAAGAGCTGAGCCCAGAAACGAGCCCTTTGTCAGCTGGTGTTGGACCTCACCAACCAAGCTGACACCAGTACTGCTCCAAAGAATGAATTCCAATAAACTAAATCATGAACCA
The DNA here is from genome assembly GCF_036934945.1 of Oncorhynchus masou masou. Lineage (NCBI taxonomy): Eukaryota > Metazoa > Chordata > Actinopteri > Salmoniformes > Salmonidae > Oncorhynchus > Oncorhynchus masou. The sequence goes on from NC_088224.1 coordinate 59,609,340, forward strand.
ATCAAGGACTCACTTTACAACATTGGAAAACAAAACAAAATCCCAAAGCCGTATAAATTGCTATTTAGCCCTAAACAGAGAATATGAATTGTCTGATTATCTCTACACTGTCAGAAATACGAAGCAGAGACAGATCCTTACCAAGTACAGGCTGAGTGACCACCAATTGGCAATAGAAACCGGCAGACATACAAAGACATGGCTACCCAAAGAAGAGTGTGTATGTAGTCCCTGCACATCAGGGGAGGTAGAAACAAAGATGTACTTTCTCCTTTACTGTGATAAATATTCCTCACCAAGAGTTTCACTATTTACAGAAATTACTAAATTTATTCCAAATTTTAACTTACTAAATCCAGAGAAAAAACAAAAATAGAATAATAACACCTGCATAGTAAACAATAACTTAAGTATTGTTATTACTATTATTCCAAATAGTAGTAGTATGGGTAAGTAACGGATGTGAAACGGCTAGCTTAGTTAGCGGTGCGCACTAAATAGCGTTTCAATCGGTGACGTCACTTGCTCTGAGACCTTGAAGTAGTAGTTCCCCTTGCTCTGCAAGGGCCGCGGCTTTTGTGGAGCGATGGGTAACGATGCTTCGAGGGTGACTGTTGTTGATGTGTGTAGAGGGTCCCTGGTTTGCGCCCGGATATGGGCGAGGGAACAGTTTAAAGTTATACTGTTACAGGTAGTAGGGGTGATGGTAGTGATAGCAGTTTAGTGACGGTAGTAGTAGTAGTACTGATGTAACGGTGAGGATGACAGTTAGGCATAGTTTCATTTTCCATGTTTGGCCATTTATATATTTCTACTATAGACTATTAACACTTTATTGTTGTTATTTTGTCTTATTATTACTACCATTCTGTCACGATCGTCGAGGAGACCAAGGCGCAGCATGGTAAGCATACATACTTCTTTAATTAAAGAAACACTGAACAAACAAAATGAACCGTGACGCTAATATGGCTAGTGCAGACAGGCAACTAAACATAGACTATGAACCCACAAACTATCCAAGGAATATGGCTACCTAAATATGGTTCCCAATCAGAGACAACAATAAACAGCTACCTCTGATCGAGAACCAATCTAGGTAACCACAGACATATAAACACCTAGACTTACAAAGTCCCCATGACATACAAAAACCCCTAGACAATGAAAAAACTAAACAAACCACCCTCATCACACCCTGTATTTTATTACAATGTATATTGTATACATTGTTGCTTTGGCAATATTGACGCAATGTTTTTCAGGCCAATAAAGCAGTTTGAATTTGAATTTGAGAGAGGAAAACAGGCTATGTTCACACTGGCCACAAAATGAGGTGGAAAGTGAACTGCACTTCCTAACCTCCTGCCCAATGTATGACCATATTAGAGACACATTTCCCTCATTGCACAGACCCACAAAGAATTCCAAAACAAATCCAATTTTGTTAAACTCCCATATCTATTGGGTGACATACGGCTATACTCGGCCTTGTCTCAGGATGGTAAGTTGGTGGTCGAAGATGTCCCTCTAGTGGTGTGGGGGCTGCGCTTTGGCAAAGTGGGTGGGGTTATATCCTGCCTGTTTGGCCCTGTCCGGGGGTATCATCGGATGGGGCCACAGTGTCTCCTGACCCCTCCTGTCTCAGCCTCCAGTATTTATGCTGCAGTAGTTTATGTGTCGGGGGGCTAGGGTCAGTCTGTTATATCTGGAGTACTTCTCCTGTCTTATCCGGTGTCCTGTGTGAATTTAAGTATGCTCTCTCTAATTCTCTCTTTCTCTCTTACTTTCTTTCTCTCGGAGGACCTGAGCCCTAGGACCATGCCTCAGGACTACCTGGCATGATGACTCCTTGCTGTCCCCAGTCCACCTGGCCGTGCTGCTGCTCCAGTTTCAACTGTCCTGCCTGCGGCTATGGAACCCTGACCTGTTCACCGGACAGCGATGTCTTTGAAAACATCCATACGGTTAGCATCTCAACCATTAAGGAGCTACGGTACCAGTATGTACAGGTAAAACATATATCTATGTAACTACTTTACAGCAACATTTTATAGTGATACATAGTACAGTAAGCATAAACTGCACACTTTTCCATTGCTGTGGAAGGAACATGCAATATATGTACATTTTATGTCTCACAACTTTGTATACGTAGATGAGGCTGGCTTCAACCTGACCAAATGCAGAAGGCGGGGTCGGAATATCATCGGTCACAGAGCTACTGTGGATTTGCCAGGCCAACGGGGAGGAAATATCACCATGTGTGCTGCTATTTCGGAGCATGGTGTCCTAACCCATATCCCCCTTATAGGACCATACAACACCCAGCATCTACTCAACTTTTTAGAGACCCTCTACAGGGCTCTCATCCATAATGATGAGAGGGGTCTGTTTAGAGAGGATTTGCCAAAGTATGTGGTCATTTGTGATAATGTGAGTTTCCATCGATCAAACATCATAAGGCAATGGTTTGTGACCCACCCTAGGATGCTCATAGAATTCCTCCCACCTTATTCACCATTCCTTAACCCAATTGAGGAGTTATTTTCAGCATGGAGGTGGAAGGTGTATGATCGTCAGCCACACACACAGATGACCCTGCTGGCTGCAATGGATGCAGCATGTGAGGACATCACAGTAGACGCCTGCAGACGATGGATAAGGCATTCCAAAAGATTCTTTCCACGTTGCATTGGAAGGGAAAATATCCGGTGTGATGTGGATGAGAATATGTGGGCCGACAGACAGGAACGTCTAGATGTGTAGAGACAGCACAACAGTGCTGCGGGCAAAGTTGTGCTTTAGGGGTGGTTTCCTGTGTTTCTTTCTAATTTAGTTTTTTTTCCTTTGTGCCCCTTGGGTTGTCCAGTCTCTTTCAATCAATAACCTACATACAGTAATATGTAAATAGTACTGGTGAAATATGCCATAAAAGTGCAGCCTTGTGCATTTTCAATACAGTAACTGTCATCCAAACTGTAGCCTAAGTTTACATAAGGTAATACTGTCAAAGTACACAGTTACATTGACAACATGCCTAAACATTTTGACGACCTTGTTCGTGAACAATGACTTATCATTCTGATGACACTGACATGATCATTGGCATGAATATTTACTTTTGAGAGATATACTAAGGATTTTTAGTGACTGACTAGCTTTAGAAACATATATATTGTATATTGCAGTTTGTACAAATTGTTCTGAGAAATGCACTTATTATTTTGCACATGTTAGGGATGATGTGAAAAATGCACCAACGCGACTGAGAAAAACTGTAATAAATGGAAAGCACAATGTTCAGGGCCATACAAATTGTCCATTGTACAGTATACAGCCTACAATGCACTGTACTCCAGTATCCGTTCTCAGACTTTCTCCTTCCCTCCTTCAACAACCTGTTTGCTCTCTGAACTGGCTTATATTGGTTGTGTCGCATCATTTGAAACAGGTTAAATCAATTTTGAGTGGTTGTGTTCAATCAATGACATATGTTCTCTATTTGTATTTGATTGTTGCCACTTCTGTTTACCAGTATGGATGACATGTGCATTAGAGTGCAGAATGTGTTTTGAGAATGAGAATGTGTTTAGAGTTTTGCTGAAAAGTCTCAGTGAGATCTGCAAATTGTGTTTTACCATGTGAAATGGTTTAAGGTATTGACAACAGACTGTGTTTTACCATGTGAAATGGTTTAAGGTATTGACAACAGACTGTGTTTTACCATGTGAAGTGGTTTAAGGTATTGACAACAGACTGCATAATAAGCAAAATGAGTCCAGGCAACTGGGAACTTTGTTCAGCCAATGGGTTTTAGTGTTTTAGCAATTGAGAAAAAACTGTAATACGATATTTGAAACGTGTCTATTCCTTTGAAGCTTGTGCGTATAATGTTTACTGTTCATTTTTTATTGTTTATTTTACTTTTGTTTATTATCTATTTCACTTGCTTTGGCAATGTAAACATACAGTATGTTCCCCATGCACAGAGAGAGAGAGAGAGAGAGAGAGTGTCTGCTATACAAATTGAAAGAAAGTGGTGTTGGTGGAAAAACATACGACATTCTTCCCACAGGGCCGTGGGGATGAGACAGGGATGCAACTTAAGCCCCACCATCTTCAACATATATATCAACGAATTGGCGAGGGCACTAGAAAAGTCTGCAGCACCCGGTCTCACCCTACTAGAATCTGAAGTCAAATGTCTACTGTTTGCTGATGATCTGGTGTTTCAGTCACCAACCAAGGAGGGCCTACAGCAGCACCTAGATCTTCTGCACAGATTCTGCCAGACCTGGACCCTGACAGTAAATCTCAGTAAGACCAAAAAAATTGTGTTCCAAAAAAGGTCCAGTCGCCAGGACCACAAATACAAGTTCCATCTAGACACCGTTGCACTAGAGCACACAAACACTACACATACCTTGGCCTAAATATCAGCTCCACAGGTACAGTGGGGCAAAAAAGTATTTAGTCAGCCACCAATTGTGCAAGTTCTCCCACTTAAAAAGATGAGAGAGGCCTGTACTTTTTATCATAGGTACACTTCAACTATGACAGACAAAATGAGAGAAAAAAATCCAGAAAATCACATTGTAGGATTTTTAATGAATTTATTTGCAAACACCTGTCCACAACCTCAAACAGTCACACTCCAAACTCCACTATGGCCAAGACCAAAGAGCTGTCAAAGGACACCAGAAACAACATTGTAGACCTGCACCAGGCTGGGAAGACTGAATCTGCAATAGGTAAGCAGCTTGGTTTGAAGAAATCAACTGTGGGAGCAATTATTAGGAAATGGAAGACATACAAGACCACTGATAATCTCCCTTGATCTGGGGCTCCACGCAAGATCTCACCCCGTGGGGTCAAAATGATCCCAAGAACGGTGAGCAAAAATCCCAGAACCACACGGGGGGGGGGGCTGGGACCAAAGTTACAAAGCCTACCATCAGTAACACACTACGCCGCCAGGGGCTCAAATCCTGCAGTGTCAGACATGTCACCCTGCTTAAGCCAGTACATGTCCAGGCCCGTATGAAGTTTGCTAGAGAGCATATGGTCAGATGTCATATGGTCAGATGAAACCAAAATATAACTTTTTGGTGAAAACTCAACTCGCCGTGTTTGGAGGACAAAGAATGCTGAGTTGCATCCAAAGAACACCATATCTACTGTGAAGCATGGGGATGGAAACATGATGCTTGGGGCTGTTTTTCTGCAAAGGGACCAGGACGACGGATCCGTGTAAAGGAAACAATGAATGGGCCATGTATCGTGAGATTTTGAGTGAAAACCTCCTTCTATCAGGGCATTGAAGATGAAACATGGCTGGGTCTTTCAGCATGACAATGATCCCAAACACACCACCCGGGCAACGAAGGAGTGGCTTCGTAAGAAGCATTTCAAGGTCCTGGAGTGGCCTCGCCAGTCTCCAGATCTCAAGCCCATAGAAAATCTTTGGAGGGAGTTGAAAGTCTGTGTTGCCCAATTACAGCCCCAAAACATCACTGCTCTAGAGGAGATCTGCATGGAGGAATGGGCCAAAATACCAGCAACAGTGTGTGAAAACCTTGTGAAGACTTGACCTCTGTCATTGCCAACAAAGGGTATATAACAAAGTATTGAGATAAACTTTTGTTATTGATCAAAAACTTATTTTCCACCATAATTTGCAAATAAATTCATAAAAAAATCCTACAATGTGATTTCTGGATTTAATTTCTTCTCATTTTGTCTGTCATAGTTGAAGTGTACCTATGGTGAAAGTTACAGGCCTCTCTCATATTTTTACGTGGGAGAACTTGCACAATTGGTGGCTGACTAAATACTTTTTTGCCCCACTGTAACTTCCACAAACCTGTGAACGATCTGAGAGACAAGGCAAGAAGGGCATTCTATGTCATCAAAAGGAACATAAAATTCAACATACCAATTTGGATCTGTCTAAAAATACTTGAATCAGTTATAGAATCCATTGCCCTTTATGGTTGTGAGGTCTGGGGTCCGTTCACTAACCAAGAATTCACAAAATGGGACAATCACCAAATTGAGACTGCATGCAGAATTCTGCAAAAACATCCTCCGTGTACAACGTAGAACACCAAATAATGCAGAGAAGAATTAGGCCGATAACCGCGAATTATCAAAATCCAGAAAAGACCCGTTAGATTCTACAACCACCTAAATTTTTTTTTTTTTACTGGGCAAGTCAGTTAAGAATACATTCTTATTTTCAATGACAGCCCAGGAAAAGTGAGTTAACTGCCTGTTCAGGGGTAGAACAACAGATTCATACATTTTCAGCTCAGGGGTTTGAGCTTGCAACCTTCTGGTTACTAGTCCAACACTCTAACCACTAGGCTACCATGCTGCCCCCATAAAAGGCAAACTAGAATGCTATTTGGCCCTAAACAGAGAGTACACAGTGGCAGAATACCTGACAACTGTGACTGATCCAAACTTAAGGAAAGCTTTGTCATTGTACAGACTCAGTGAGCAAAGCCCTGCTATTGAGAAGGCTGCCGTAGGCAGACCTGGCCCTCAAGAGAAGACAGGCTATGTGCACACTGCCCACAAAATGAGATGAAAACTGAGCTGCACTTCCTAACCTCCTGCCCAATGTATGACCATATTAGAGACACATATTTCCCTCAGATTACACAGATCCACAAAGAATTTGAAAACAAATCCGATTTTGATAAACTCCCATATCTACATTTACATTACATTTAAGTCATTTAGCAGACGCTCTTATCCAGAGCGACTTACAAATTGGTGAATTCACCTTCTGACATCAGTGGAACAGCCACTTTACAATAGTGCATCTAAATCATTTAAGGGGGGGGGTGAGAAGGATTGCTTTATCCTATCCTAGGTATTCCTTGAAGAGGTGGGGTTTCAGGTGTCTCCGGAAGGTGGTGATTGACTCCGCTGTCCTGGCGTCGTGAGGGAGTTTGTTCCACCATTGGGGGGCCAGAGCAGCGAACAGTTTTGACTGGGCTGAGCGGGAACTGTACTTCCTCAGTGGTAGGGAGGCGAGCAGGCCAGAGGTGGATGAACGCAGTGCCCTTGTTTGGGTGTAGGGCCTGATCAGAGCCTGGAGGTACTGCGGTGCTGTTCCCCTCACAGCTCCGTAGGCAAGCACCATGGTCTTGTAGCGGATGCGAGCTTCAACTGGAAGCCAGTGGAGAGAGCGGAGGAGCGGGGTGACGTGAGAGAACTTGGGAAGGTTGAACACCAGACGGGCTGCGGCGTTCTGGATGAGTTGTAGGGTTTAATGGCACAGGCAGGGAGCCCAGCCAACAGCGAGTTGCAGTAATCCAGACGGGAGATGACAAGTGCCTGGATTAGGACCTGCGCCGCTTCCTGTGTGAGGCAGGGTCGTACTCTGCGGATGTTGTAGAGCATGAACCTACAGGAACGGGCCACCGCCTTGATGTTAGTTGAGAACGACAGGGTGTTGTCCAGGATCACGCCAAGGTTCTTAGCGCTCTGGGAGGAGGACACAATGGAGTTGTCAACCGTGATGGCGAGATCATGGAACGGGCAGTCCTTCTCCGGGAGGAAGAGCAGCTCCGTCTTGCCGAGGTTCAGCTTGAGGTGGTGATCCGTCATCCACACTGATATGTCTGCCAGACATGCAGAGATCCGGGGTGAAATACCACAGTGTGCCATCACAGCAGCAAGATTTGTGACCGGTTGCCACAATAAATGGCCAACAAGTGAAGAACAAACACCATCATTTCACTTCATTACAGTACAACGGTTTGATTTGTTTGATCGTAGCTAGCCAGCTACATAGCCGTCTTTGTATCTAAGACAATTGTGTAGTCTAGAGCGATTTTCTAGGTTAGCTGGCCAGCTATTGTCGTTCTTTTAACGTAGCTAGCCAGCTAGCCCCCGAATAGCAGCACTGTAGTAACTATTACAGTACAACGGTTTGTTTTGTTTGATCGTAGCTAGCTAGCTACATAGCCGTCTTTGCATCTAAGACAATTGTGTAGCCTAGAGCGATTTTCTAGGTTAGCTGGCCAGCTATTGTCGTTCTTTTAACGTAGCTAGCCAGCTAGCCCCCGAATAGCAGCACTGTAGTAACTATTACAGTACAACGGTTTGTTTTGTTTGATCGTAGCTAGCTAGCTACATAGTTGTCTTTGTATCTAAGACAATCGTGTAGCCTAGAGCGATTTTCTAGGTTAGCTAGCCAGCTATTGTCGTTCTTTTAAGGTAACGTAACGCAATCAACCTGCTAGCTAGCCAGCTAGCCCCCGAATAGCAGCACTGTAGAAACTATTACACTCGACGGAACGACTTGATTAGTGTAGTGTCAACATCGCAGCCACTACCAGCTAGCCTACTCCAGCAGTACTGTATCATTTCAATCATTTTTAGTCAATAAGATTCTTGCTACGTAAGCTTAACTTTCTGAACATTCGAGACGTGTAGTCCACTTGTCATTCCAATCTCCTTTGCATTAGCGTAGCCTCTTCTGTACCCTGTCAACTATGTGTCTATCTATCCCTGTTCTCTCCTCTCTGCACAGACCATACAAACGCTCCACACCGCGTGGCCGCGGCCACCCTAATCTGGTGGTCCCAGCGCGCACGACCCACGTGGAGTTCCTGGTCTCCGGTAGCCTCTGGAACTGCCGATCTGCGGCCAACAAGGCAGAGTTCATCTCAGCCTATGCCTCCCTCCAGTCCCTCGACTTCCTGGCACTGACAGAAACATGGATCACCACAGATAACACTGCTACTCCTTCTGCTCTCTCTTCGTCCGCCCACGTGTTCTCGCACACCCCGAGAGCTTCTGGTCAGCGGGGTGGTGGCACCGGGATCCTCATCTCTCCCAAGTGGTCATTCTCTCTCTCTCCCCTCACCCATCTATCTATCGCCTCCTTTGAATTCCATGCTGTCACAGTTACCAGCCCTTTCAAGCTTAACATCCTTATCATTTATCGCCCTCCAGGTTCCTCGGAGAGTTCATCAATGAGCTTGATGCCTTGATAAGCTCCTTTCCTGAGGACGGCTCACCTCTCACAGTCCTGGGCGACTTTAACCTCCCCACGTCTACCTTTGACTCATTCCTCTCTGCCTCCTTCTTTCCACTCCTCTCCTCTTTTGACCTCACCCTCTCACCTTCCCCCTACTCACAAGGCAGGCAATACGCTCGACCTCATCTTTACTAGATGCTGTTCTTCCACTAACCTCATTGCAACTCCCCTCCAAGTCTCCGACCACTATCTTGTATCCTTTTCCCTCTCGCTCTCATCCAACACTTCCCACACTGCCCCTACTCGGATGGTATCGCGCCGTCCCAACCTTCGCTCTCTCTCCCCTGCTACTCTCTCCTCTTCCATCCTATCATCTCTTCCCTCTGCTCATACCTTCTCCAACCTTTCTCCTGATTCTGCCTCCTCAACCCTCCTCTCTTCCCTTTCTGCATCCTTTGACTCTCTATGTCCCCTATCCTCCAGGCCGGCTCGGTCCTCCCCTCCCGCTCCGTGGCTCGATGACTCATTGCGAGCTCACAGAACAGAGCTCCGGGCAGCCGAGCGGAAATGGAGGAAAACTCGCCTCCCTGCGGACCTGGCATCCTTTCACTCCCTCCTCTCTACATTTTCCTCCTCTGTCTCTGCTGCTAAAGCCACTTTCTACCACTCTAAATTCCAAGCATCTGCCTCTAACCCTAGGAAGCTCTTTGCCACCTTCTCCTCCCTCCTGAATCCTCCTCCCCCTCCCCCCCTCCTCCCTCTCTGCAGATGACTTCGTCAACCATTTTGAAAAGAAGGTCGACGACATCCGATCCTCGTTTGCTAAGTCAAACGACACCGCTGGTTCTGCTCACACTGCCCTACCCTGTGCTCTGACCTCTTTCTCCCCTCTCTCTCCAGATGAAATCTCGCTTCTTGTGACGGCCGGCCGCCCAACAACCTGCCCGCTTGACCCTATCCCCTCCTCTCTTCTCCAGACCATTTCCGGGGACCTTCTCCCTTACCTCACCTCGCTCATCAACTCATCCCTGACCGCTGGCTACGTCCCTTCCGTCTTCAAGAGAGCGAGAGTTGCACCCCTTCTGAAAAAACCTACACTCGATCCCTCCGATGTCAACAACTACAGACCAGTATCCCTTCTTTCTTTTCTCTCCAAAACTCTTGAACGTGCCGTCCTTGGCCAGCTCTCCCGCTATCTCTCTCAGAATGACCTTCTTGATCCAAATCAGTCAGGTTTCAAGACTAGTCATTCAACTGAGACTGCTCTTCTCTGTATCACGGAGGCGCTCCGCACTGCTAAAGCTAACTCTCTCTCCTCTGCTCTCATCCTTCTAGACCTATCGGCTGCCTTCGATACTGTGAACCATCAGATCCTCCTCTCCACCCTCTCCGAGTTGGGCATCTCCGGCGCGGCCCACGCTTGGATTGCGTCCTACCTGACAGGTCGCTCCTACCAGGTGGCGTGGCGAGAATCTGTCTCCTCGCCACGCGCTCTCACCACTGGTGTCCCCCAGGGCTCTGTTCTAGGCCCTCTCCTATTCTCGCTATACACCAAGTCACTTGGCTCTGTCATAACCTCACATGGTCTCTCCTATCATTGCTATGCAGACGACACACAATTAATCTTCTCCTTTCCCCTTCTGATGACCAGGTGGCGAATCGCATCTCTGCATGTCTGGCAGACATATCAGTGTGGATGACAGATCACCACCTCAAGCTGAACCTCGGCAAGACGGAGCTGCTCTTCCTCCCGGGGAAGGACTGCCTGTTCCATGATCTCGCCATCACGGTTGACAACTCCATTGTGTCCTCCTCCCAGAGCGCTAAGAACCTTGGCGTGATCCTGGACAACACCCTGTCGTTCTCAACCAACATCATGGCGGTGGCCCGTTCCTGTAGGTTCATGCTCTACAACATCCGCAGAGTACGACCCTGCCTCACACAGGAAGCGGCGCAGGTCCTAATCCAGGCACTTGTCATCTCCCGTCTGGATTACTGCAACTCGCTGTTGGCTGGGCTCCCTGCCTGTGCCATTAAACCCCTACAACTCATCCAGAACGCCGCAGCCCGTCTGGTGTTCAACCTTCCCAAGTTCTCTCACGTCACCCCGCTCCTCCGCTCTCTCCACTGGCTTCCAGTTGAAGCTCGCATCCGCTACAAGACCATGGTGCTTGCCTACGGAGCTGTGAGGGGAACGGCACCGCAGTACCTCCAGGCTCTGATCAGGCCCTACACCCAAGCAAGGGCACTGCGTTCATCCACCTCTGGCCTGCTCGCCTCCCTACCATTGAGGAAGTACAGTTCCCGCTCAGCCCAGTCAAAACTGTTCGCTGCTCTGGCCCCCCAATGGTGGAACAAACTCCCTCACGACGCCAGGACAGCGGAGTCAATCACCACCTTCCGGAGACACCTGAAACCCCACCTCTTCAAGGAATACCTAGGATAGGATAAGTAATCCTTCTCACCACCCCCCCCTTAATGATTTAGATGCACTATTGTAAAGTGGCTGTTCCACTGGATGTCAGAAGGTGAATTCACCAATTTGTAAGTCGCTCTGGATAAGAGCGTCTGCTAAATGACTTAAATGTAAATGTAAAATTGTAAATACAACCCATATTTATGCTTATTTATTTTCCCTTTTGTACTTTAATCATTTGTACATCGTTGTAACACTGTACATAATATGACATTTGTAATGTTTTATTGTCTTTTTGAACTTCTGTGAGTGTAATGTTTACTGTTCATTTTATTGTTTATTTCACTTTTGTATATTATGTACTTCACTTGCTTTGGCAATGTTCACATATTGTAATGACCCTTGGTATATAAGTGCAGATATCGATTCTGCCGCTTGAGCATGCTTTTGGGGCACAGTCGATAGCACGCTGGACTTCGGGCTAGAAGGTCGAGGGTTCGAGGCCTGCTCCCTGCCTGCTTCATTACAATATGTTTCCCATGCCAATAAAGCCCCTTGAATTGAACTGAATTGAGAGAGATGCGGAGGAGTGAGACCTAAGAAGGGGGGTGAGTGGGGGCATATATGCCATATATGGGCACACCATCGACTCTGCCTTGCTATTGGCTGTGGGCCTTGTGCAGCTGCCTGTCAACAAGATGGCCTTCCTCTCCACCGATGTTCCGACTCCGATTATTTTGGTTGTTCAGAGAACATACCGTAAAGGTCAGCCTGTGTCAGCTCTGAAAAGGTAGCCAGATGAACGAGGAAGAGTGTGAAACAGGATCAGTATAGATAGGTAGTGTACAATTGAAAAACGGACAGTAGGCTTCGATATTAACATTAGGTTGATTTGGAAAGTACTCTGCAGCCAGATAGCTAGCTAATTTACGTGGACAAGTAAAAGATAACCCGAGTCACCTGCACCCCTATTCTTGCTCAATCTGATTCATCGGTCGATTGTTGAGAGGAAAACAGGCCTACGACCGTCGGGGGGGGGGGCTTGCTAGTAACGTTACTGTCATCAGCACTGTTGCAGGTCAAGTGCTTGCGGATCTACAGGTAAGATGACGGAAACATGAATTACTTCACTTTAGCGAAGCTTAGCTGTATTTACATTCGGGTCAAAGCTAGTCAACGTCGTTAGCCAGCAACACACAATATGGGTTCCATTGCAATTTTGTTTGGCTAGTCAGCACACAACGTTACACCCCTTAATGCAGTTGTCTAACTCGTTTTATTTTCGTCAAAGACGATCTGTTGGTGCCTATCAGTTAGCCGCGCCTCGGCGAGTGTTCGTAACATCAATGTAACAACGAGATTGTTGTTGGCCTTTTGGGCTATAACGCGCTAGCTAATTTAGCCGAGTTAGATAGCCAGCCAACGTTAACTTTTTAACGTTAAGCTAAACTAGCAGCTAAGAAATGAAGTTGGTTAGCTAACATGAGTGTTTAACGTTACCTCTTTGGCCTGCACATCATATAGTTGCTAGTTAGCATAAGTGATTATCAGATAACTAACCTAACGTAAGCACACATTACTTAGCTAGTAAACCAACTTGGTTTATTAATATGGACCTCGGGGGTGAACTTAGTTAACGTTACTGTAGTTGTAAGAATAGTTCAACCACACAGGCTGGATTTCTGTTTCGTCCTGTTCCGAGCTAGATTGCGCAATTCTTGTAAAATTATGACATTTTTGCACATTTCAACTGACCATTTGATCAGCGTTAGACAACTGAATGAACACCAATGAGCATGTGAATAATTAGTCCTTGGCTAATCATGGTTACCCATGCTGACCACCTGTAAGTTACAACCTAATGGAAATGTGCCTTTCAATTCTGAAGGCGCTTTGTTTATAGCTAGAGTCACCTGTACTTCCTCAGTGCAGTAACGTTTCTATGTCTATTTTGTTTTTTTCAGCTTCTTGATTTAGCATTGGCTAGGTGACCACGTTTTCCAAACACTGTTAAATATCTACTCTGAATTAAGATTCAATGAAACAATGAGGTGTCAGCTATGACACCTTGATATATTTTGGTTATTGAAAAATATATTTTGGTTATTAAACTACAGTATGTGAAGTTGATTTAGAATTGCGGTAACAGAATTTCATCATAGGTCCCTGATCTGTACTACACTTAAATGCATGGATCATTATGGATATTAAGGTGTTGTATCCTAAATAGGCACACAAATGTAGAAATATGCATATTTGGGTATTATTCTACACACTGGCTATTTTAATGAGACCAAATTTGGTTGGACTGGGCCAAATCTGAACCAGTCACTGATGTCTGTTTCCACATTTGCCCTCAGAACAGCCTCAATTCGTCAGGGCATGGACTCGACAAGGTGTCAAGTGTTCCACATGGATGCTGGCCAATGTTTCCCACAGTTGGCTGGATGATCTTTGAGTGGTGGACAATTCTTGATGCACGCAGGGAACTGTTGAGTTTGAAAAACCCAGCAGCGTTGCAGTTCTTGACACAAACCTGTGCGCCTGGCACATACTTCCATAGCCCGTTCAAAGGCATTTAAATATTATAGTAGTTCAGCACAGTACATTAGTGTACTCTAGTGTGGTTTACTGTGTACTGAACTGAACTCTATTCTACTCTGCTGTACTGAAGTATACTGTACTCAACTTTTTGTGTTGTGCTCTGAAAAACTTGTGAAACCTAGTCTGGACCAAATCTGAACCAATCATGGATGTCTATTTGTGCAAATAAAAAAAAGGCCGGTCTGGACTGGACCAAAAATGATTAATCTGTGGGCGTTAATCTTTTATCAAAGACGAAATAAGTAATCAAACTACAGCATGAGCACCTTTGTTGTTGGTGAGCTGGTATATGTTATTCAACTGAGAACTAGGCCTATACATCTTTATTTTGGTACTTTAGAATCAGAAGTATGGGAATAGTGGGGCATTGAAATGGAAAGCCTTTGGCATGAAGACGCCAAAAATATTCAATAGTTAAGTTCCAGGGAACATCCATTGATGATCCTGCTTGGTTCAGCCTAAAATCCTCTCAGAATAGCCTGTGTATCAGTTTTGTACTGACAGGGTTTGTATTCCAATGTTTATAGATAAACAACAATTCACAATTTTGGCAACCACTGTCCTGGCCCTTACAACCAACACTATTTGAGTAAGGGGGTGGATGATGAACTCTTTTGGTTGAAGCCAAATGGTGGAAAGAAAAAACAGATGAGCTATAGTTTAAAAGGAGTGCATCGATATCCATTGCAGTTCAATGCAGTTCTGTTCACTACCAGAGAAGCACAGCTGACAGACAGACAAAACACTTCTATAGCCAGCTTGTCTGCCTGACCTTCTCTTGACGAAGGCACTCTGGGTTCATTTTATCGGGGATGGGTGGAGTCCATTGTTCTTGTAGACGAGCATCATCAGCCTCACCTGCTGCCCGGGCTACTGCTGTATTGTCCCTGCAGGCGCAGCCAAGGCGAGCGCCATTTATCACCTCCCTGCATTGTCCACCATTCCCAAAGCCTCTGAGAGGGAGTATAGAGGTGAATGAGGGGCCTGTCTGAATTATCTGAGGACAGCCTGGAATTGGAAGAAGAGAAATTTGTTTTTTTTGTTTGAAAGGTCCTTCCCTGTTTACTGTGTCTAAGTTGTCTTTTCAATATGACATTTTCTCTGTAATAGGAATGGTGTAGTGCTGAACATTCCTTCAATGCCTGAGACTATTCTAACAGTGGTATTTTAGTGGGCACAATGTTTTCAAATGCTCCAGATAGAAACTCAAGTTTTAGAATTTACATTTTATTCTGTGGCTGTCATGTGACCAATTGACAACTGTTTTGTTTCTATACATTCCCTGGTTAATCTGGAGCATTGTGTTATGATGTTGAGCCTGCTGAATATCCTCTGGATTGTTTGAGCGAGGTCATGATGGAGGAATGAATCCTCCTGCATTGGTGTGTGTAGTTCAGAGGTCAGACAACTTGGGGAGCCAGTGAGAGACGAGCCTCTGGCGCGGCACTCAGCGATTTCTGTACTGCTGCTGGGCATGGACAGGATTTGGTGGATTATGCAAAAAGATTAAAACCAGCCTTAATTTGCAGGAATTGTTTAAAATGAGAAACGAAAACGGCATTATCATTGCAGAGGTTTTATCATCTGTCGGAATGAATTCTTCATGGATACAGTTTGTCGGCAACATCTGGGCCATGTTTTGGCCCGTGGATATCATTCGAATACAATGAAGGGACTTCTCGTCTCATGTCCTCATATTTTATGTGGACTTTCTCATAAATTCAGGCTACTCATTACCTGACATTAAGCCAGTATAGATGTCTTTAAACATCTTGTATATGATGGGTCTCCTTGCAGAGTTCAGCTTTGTTTAACACCTGGTATGGAGACAAGTGCAAAATAGCTAGCCTATAGGCTACTGGGCCAGTCATTAGTACTGCATACTGCATGCCGTCTATTACCATCGTAGCATTTTACTATCACCTGTTCATCGGCCACCTTATTTCCTAATTAAATTACAGGGTAAGCCGTCGAATAGCCTATTAATTGACAACGAAGACTACAGCATGGATTAAAGCTACTGACTCCAGCCTCTGGAAGACTGGTAGTGGACTCTTCCCCCGCCCTCTTCCATCTTTCCATCTTCTGAAGCACTGTTGGCTGGCTGGCTCTGAATAATAGATACTGGTCAATGGAGGGAATCTGACTAGAGCCATTCAATCATGCACTGGCTGTCACTCACTGCCTCTCTCTCACTGCTTCAGGAAGTGCCTGTTTTAGTCACAAAGATGGACTGACGCTCACTGTCCCTGTTACGCCATCCAATCTTTTTATCGGTGGGTGGTGGCCCAGGGATGTACTTCATACAGGGAGTAATCTGCAGGCTCTTAGCTGGAGCTGTGTGATTATAAAGCCCTTAACCAGCCCAGGAGTAGTTCTGGCCTCTGATACACACACACAAACAGCCTGGGTAGCAGACTAGTCAGACATTCCTATTCAGCTGAAGGTACACATTTCATATTATCATGCTTACAACTGGCGACAAGTATAGATAGGCTAGATATCAGCCTACGTTTTCCTGGTATGAGTCGCCAAACTATAGTGTTATACTAGTGCTGTCTGTCTCAACTTGTTTGGGATCACAGGATGGAAAGAGTGGGGCTTGTTCAGTCTTTTTACTATGTTTTTTTTATATACAGTTGAAGTTGGAAGTTTACATACACCTTAGCCAAATACATTTAAACTGTTTTTTTTTTGGTGTTTTTTTTACAATTTCTGTCATTTAATCCTAGTAAAAATTCCCTTTCTTGGGTCAGTTAGGATCACCACTTTATTTTAATAATGTGAAATGTCAGAATAATAGTGGAGAATTATTTCAGCTTTGATTTCTTTCATCACATTCCCTGTGGATCAGAAGTTTACATACACTCAATTAGTATTTGGTAGCATTGATTTTAAATGGTTTAACTTGGGTCAAACATTTCGAGTAGCCTTCCACAAGCTTCCCACAATAAGTTGGGTGAATATTGGACATCCTGACTGATGTCTTGTTGTTGCTTCAATATATCCACATAATTGTCCCTCCTCATGATGCCATCTATTTTGTGAAGTGCACCAGTCCCTCCTGCAGCAAAGCACCCCCACAACATGATGCTGCCACCCCCATGCTTCACGATTGGGATGGTGTTCTTTGGCTTGCGAGCCTCACTCTTTTTCTTCCAAACACAACAGTGGTCATTATGGCCAAACAGTTCTGTTTTTGTTTCATCAGATCAGAGGACATTTCTCCAAAAAGTACGATCTTTGTCCCCATGTGCAGTTGCAAACTGTAGTCTGGCTTTTTTATGGCGATTTTGGCTTCTTCCTTGCTGAGCAGCCTTTCAGGTTATGTTGATATAGGACTCGTCTTACTGTGGATATAGATACTTTTGTACCTGGTGCCTCCAGCATCTTCACAAGGTCCTTTTGCTTTTGTTCTGGGATTGATTTGCATTTTTCGCAGAAGTACGTTCATCTCTAGGAGACACAACGCGTCTCCTTCCTGAGCAGTATGACGGCTCATTGAACAAGCATGGGAAGTAGTGTTTAAACCCTTTACAATGAAGATATGTGACGTTATTTGGATTTTTACGAATTATCTTTGAAAGACAGGGTCCTGAAAAAGGGAAGTTTCTTTTGTGCGCCTATGCAAACTCAGCAAAAGAGGCCCATTATCATCAACCATCATTCCTGTGTTCCAATGGCACATTGTGTTAACTAATCCAAGTTTTTATAATTTTTAAAAAGGCAAATTGAACATTAGAAAACCATTTTGCAATTATGTTAGCACAGCTGAAAACTGTTGTTCTGTTTAAAGAAGCAATAAAACTGGCCTTTAGACTAGCATTTGTGGGTTCAATTACAGGCTCATAATGGCCAGAAACAAAGACCTTTCTTCTGAAACTCGTCAGTCTATTCTTGTTCTGAGAAATGAAGGCTATTCCATGTGAGAAATTGCCAAGAAACTGAAAATCTCTTACAACGTTGTGTACTACTCCCTTCACAGAACAACGCAAACTGCCTTCATTGTCTAATTGCTGCAAAGAAATCACTACTAAAGGACACCATTTAAGAAGAAGAGACTTGCTTGGGCCAAGAAACAGGAGCAATGGACATTAGACTGGTGGAAATTTGTCTTTTGGTCTGGAGTCCAAATTGAAGATTTCTGGTTCCAAACGCTGTGTCTTTGTGAGATGCGGTGAGGGTGAATGGATGATCTCTACATGTGATGGAGTGGCGGTGCTTTACTGGTGAAACTGTTGGTGGTTTATTTCAAATTCAAGGCACACTTAACCAGCATGGCTACCACAGCATTCTGCAGCGATACGCCATCCCATCTGGTTTGCACTTAGTCCCACTATCATTTGTTTTTCAACAGGACAATGACCCAACATACCTCCAGACTGTGTAAGGGCTATTTTACAAAGGAGAGTGATGGAGTGCAGCATCAGATGACCTGGCCTCCACAATTCCTCGACCTCCACAATTCCTCGACCTCAACTAAATTGAGATGGTTTAGGATGAGTGAAGAAAAGCAGCCAAGTGCTCAGCATATGTGGGAACTCCAAGACTGTTGGGAAAGCATTCCAGGTGAAGCTGGTTGAGAGAATGCCAAGAGTGTGCAAAGCTGTTATCAAGGCAAGGGGTGGCTATTTGAAGAATCTCAAATGTATATAATATTTTTGATTTGTTTAACACTTTCTTTAGTCACTACATGATTCCATATGTGTTATTCCATAGTTTTGATGTCTTTGCTATTATTCTACAATGATGAAAATAGTAAAAATAAAGAAATCTTGTGAGTAGGTGTTCTAAAACCTTTGAACGGTAGTCTGGAAATAAACAGTACCAGTCAATTTTTATGCGCTTCAGCACTCGGCGGTCCCGTTCTGTGAGCTTGTGTGGCCTACCACTTCGCGGCTGAGCCGTTGTTGCTCCTAGACGTTTCCATTTCCCAATAACAGCTCTCGCAAGGCAGATATTTTTTTGAAAAGGTGGCATCCTATGACGGTGCCACGTTGAAAGTCACTGAGCTCTTCATGAAGGCCCTGTGTACAGTGCCTTGCGAAAGTATTCGGCCCCCTTGAACTTTGCGACCTTTTGCCACATTTCAGGCTTCAAACATAAAGATATAAAACTGTATTTTTTTGTGAAGAATCAACAACAATTGGGACACAATCATGAAGTGGAACGACATTTATTGGATATTTCAAACTTTTTTTAACAAATCAAAAACTGGAAAATTGGGCGTGCAAAATTATTCAGCCCCCTTAAGTTAATACTTTGTAGCGCCACCTTTTGCTGCAATTACAGCTGTAAGTCACTTGGGGTATTCTCTATCAGTTTTGCACATCGAGAGACTGAAATTTTTTCCCATTCCTCCTTGCAAAACAGCTCGAGCTCAGTGAGGTTGGATGGAGAGCATTTGTGAACAGCAGTTTTCAGTTCTTTCCACAGATTCTCGATTGGATTCAGGTCTGGACTTTGACTTGGCCATTCTAACACCTGGATATGTTTATTTTTGAACCATTCCATTGTAGATTTTGCTTTATGTTTTGGATCATTGTCTTGTTGGAAGACAAATCTCCGTCCCAGTCTCAGGTCTTTTGCAGACTCCATTAGGTTTTCTTCCAGAATGGTCCTGTTTTTGGCTCCATCCATCTTCCCATCAATTTTAACCATCTTCCCTGTCCCTGCTGAAGAAAAGCAGGCCCAAACCATGATGCTGCCACCACCATGTTTGACAGTGGAGATGGTGTGTTCAGGGTGATGAGCTGTGTTGCTTTTACGCCAAACATAACGTTTTGCATTGTTGCCAAAAAGTTCAATTTTGGTTTCATCTGACCAGAGCACCTTCTTCCACATGTTTGGTGTGTCTCCCAGGTGGCTTGTGGCAAACTTTAAACAACACTTTTATGGATATCTTTAAGAAATGGCTTTCTTCTTGCCACTCTTCCATAAAGGCCAGATTTGTGCAATATACGACTGATTGTTGTCCTATGGACAGGGTCTCCCACCTCAGCTGTAGATTTCTGCAGTTCATCCAGAGTGATCATGGGCCTCTTGGCTGCATCTCTGATCAGTCTTCTCCTTGTATGAGCTGAAAGTTTAGAGGGACGGCCAGGTCTTGGTAGATTTGCAGTGGTCTGATACTCCTTCCATTTCAATATTATCGCTTGCACAGTGCTCCTTGGCATGTTTAAAGCTTGGGAAATTTTTTTGTATCCAAATCCGGCTTTAAACTTCTTCACAACAGTATCTCGGACCTGCCTGGTGTGTTCCTTGTTCTTCATGATGCTCTCTGCGCTTTTAACGGACCTCTGAGACTATCACAGTGCAGGTGCATTTATACGGAGACTTGATTACACACAGGTGGATTGTATTTATCATCATTAGTCATTTAGGTCAACATTGGATCATTCAGAGATCCTCACTGAACCTCTGGAGAGAGTTTGCTGCACTGAAAGTAAAGGGGCTGAATAATTTTGCACGCCCAATTTTTCAGTTGTTGATTTGTTAAAAAAGTTTGAAATATCCAATAAATGTCGTTCCACTTCATGATTGTGTCCCACTTGTTGTTGATTCTTCAGAAAAAAATACAGTTTTATATCTTTATGTTTGAAGCCTGAAATGTGGCAAAAGGTCGCAAAGTTCAAGGGGGCCGAATACTTTCGCAAGGCACTATGTGTAGACACCTCTACACATAGTGGATTTGGCCATTTCAGCCACACCCGTTGCTGATATAGACAAATATGTCACGTGCACTGTGACTTGGTTTCTGAACCGCCTAGAAGCTGATTTGCCTATCATTTGCTGTGCTCTAGCTGTAATGAATGGCTAGAAGGTGAAATTTGATCCAATGAGAGTCTCACACCCTTCCATAGCGGTTGCTTCTGAATCAGCATGTCTCACAAATATTTTTTCCATTTTTTTATACGTTTTTTTTTGACAGGGACGTCATACGGAGACTAGGGTGTATTTTACAGATGAGCCCTACATGCATCAGACACCATAAAATATACGAAATTACAAAACCATATTAACAACAGACACCATCAGGGGTCTAAATGTCTTGAAACAGTCTTGCGCCACTTGTTCCTCTTAAGCCCCCAGTGCCACATTTTTGGCATGGTAACATGTAATGGCACGGGAACCCTGCGTAAACGCTTTTCCTGCAGGCCGAGGCCAAGGTCCTTTACTCTCTCAACATCAACTCCGCTACTCTCCCCTTCTAAAAATAGGTTAGGCATATGCCTTCCTTGCTTCCTATTAGGCAGGTCCTCTTTGAAGCGTCAGGATGGGGATCCATTTTCCTCCCCTCATCCCCTCCTTTATATCTCCTTTCATCTGCCCCAGACAACACAAGGCCCTGAAATGGAAGCCTTTAATTAGATTGAAAACATTCAATGCGAGAGAATTTATATTACAGTGAGTGTATGTAATGACTAATTGAGTTTAGCTGTTGAGGCTGTCTGAAAGCATGAGTCTTCCTGACTTGTGCACTGTGACCTTTTGTTTCTGACCCGCCAAGAGGCTAGGAGCTGATTTGCCTGTCATTTGCTGTGCTCTTGCTGTATTGAATGGCTAGGAGTTGAAATAACCTTCCATAGTGGTGGCTTCTGAATCAGCATGTCACAATTAGATGAGGTCATTTTAGGGACTTAATACTAATGCAACATGTAGAATGCATGGGAAGAAATTCTCCCTCAAATTACATTTTTAGAAGATGTGTAATTAATAACATTTGATGAAATTTAGCCCCCGGCTAGATGACCTATGATGGTGAATATTGTAATACTGCTCCTGTAATAAAACTGCTCTCTCTCCCTTCAGATTGTATGCCCTCTTCCCGTGACGGTGCCTGCTGTCTCGCACAGAGAGAATGAGTAACGTGGTGCACAGCAGAGGCCCAGCCTAGACGCCGCCGAAATGCTTCCCTCCGGCCCGTGATGGACCGAGACACCTTCTCCCACATCCGACTGTGGTGCCCACGCCCCTTTGGCACCTACTCCCAGAACAAGCCCAGAGGTACAGGGGGCAGTGGGGCAGCCCCCTTCCTCTGCAAGGCTGACACTGCGGGGTGCACGTCGCTGGAGGTCGGGGGAAGCGTGGATGGCCAGGAGGAGGATGCCGGCTCCGAGAACAGTCCCCCAGACGCCGACCCGGCCTCGGCAATGCAGGCTCCCTCCACCCCTCCCGGCTCCACTCAGATGGAGGACGGGAGGGTGCTGCTGGACACCTGGTACGTCATCAAGCCGGGCAACACCAAGGAGAAGATTGCCTTCTTCGTGGCCCACCAGTTCAGTGGGGTGGGCCTGCCTCGACCCAGCGCCATAAAGGTGAAAGGGAACTGGGCCACGGACTGCACTAAGGCCAAGCGCAGGCGGCGCTGCTCCTCCTATGACCCCCCCGCCCGGACCCAAACCAATATTATTCCCGCCACCCCAGAAGCCTCCACCCCAGAGGCCATCCCGGGAGTGAGCGAGACTGACCTGCTGTCCGTTGCTGAGATGGTGGCCCTGGTAGAGCAGCGTACAGCCATGGCCTTGCAGGGCATGGTGACCCAGGGAAAGACTGCCACAGAACACCCTGAACACACGTTCCTGCAGGGCACAGTCTCCGACCCCAGCCCCATGGTGTTCCTGTCAGAGAGCCCTGACCCCCCACGCGGTGTCCTGGAGGAGGAGCAGCAGGAGTCGCGGCGTGTGGCTAAGGCCATAGCCCACTTTGAGTCCCAACATCAGCTCCTGGAGAACACACTGAGGCCCGTGTCGGGCCTGGACTCCCCCAGGGAGAGGGAGCGGAGCGGGGACTCTGGGCCCACCCACGGCCGAGGTGAAGTGAGGATTGCTTTCCGGGTATCCAGCCTAGATCCTGGCTCGCAGTCAGAGCCCGCAGGCCGGCCCCGCTGCATGTTCATGAGCTGTGGGGGAGGAGGGGGCCAGGCGGGGGCCCGGGCCAACGAGAAGATCACCTGTGATCTCTACCAGCTGGTCAGCCCCACGTCACGGGACCCCAGCCTCCTGCTGTCCGGCTCTCCAAAAGCTGACCCCCATGGGGAGAGCCATACAGACCGACCAGCCTCCAGCAGCCTGGACCCCAGCCAGGAGCTCGGCTCTGGGGAGAAGAAGTCTGTGGCCCGGGAGAGGGTGACTGGTTTCCACGTGGAGGTGGTTGTCACGGGTGCTGTAGACCAATGTGTGTTCTATGGCAAGGACAGCACAGAAAATGTGCAAGAGGAGACTGTGTGTTTCGCCATGCCCAGTGGGACCGACGGCTCAGAGGACCCCCCTCCAGGCCAGCTGTTCTTCCTGCAGCCCCAGAGAGGGTCTGACGAGGACAGTGGCACCGGCAGCAGCAATGGAATGTGCTCTTTGGACTGCACCAATAACAACAATCCTGCTGGGGATGCTGCTGACCGGCCGGACTCCCCCCTGGCCGGCGTGGAGGACTGCTCGGACCCCTCCCTGTGCCGTCTCTACCGCCACGTCTCTCACGACTTCCTGGAGATCCGCTTCCAGATCCAGCGGCTGCTGGAGCCTCGTCAGTACATGCTGCTACTGCCCGACCACATCATGGTCAACATCTTCAGCTACCTGCCCACCCGCTCGCTGGCCGCCCTCAAGTGCACCTGCTACGACTTCAAGGTTCTGATTGAGACGTACGGTGTACCCGCCACCGACTCGCGCTGGAACCAGGACCCGCTGTACCGCGACGACCCCTGCAAGCAGTGCAAGCGGCAGTACGAACGGGGCGACGTGTCTCTCTGCCGCTGGCACCCCAAACCTTACCACCACGACCTGCCTTATGGACGCTCCTATTGGATGTGCTGCCGGCGCACGGACAAGGACACACCAGGCTGCCGTGTGGGGCTGCATGACAACAACTGGGTACTGCAGCCCTGCGAGCTGGTGCAGACCCGCGCTAAGAGGGAGGACGGGAGGTAAAGGGGCCCTCCCCAGCACCCCTCTTACTCCCTCTAGACCCCTGGTGCTAAACTGAAGACCAGGGTTGGGGTTCTCTCCTGTGTTGTCAGCTCTCTCACTGCTCGTTATCACCTTGTTCTGAGTTCTTAGCAGTTGACTAGCTCCCTACTCGGATGTTAGTACATGTGAAAACTGGACTCATGATGAGTGGGCCCATACTGGTGATATGGTGCTGCATGGGGCCTGATGCTCAACGTTTCTGCCTATTGGTCAACTGACAGTCGTGTCCTAGCCATGCTGTCAAAGCTAGAGCTGACCCCAACTTTACTGACCAGAGGGCCAGCCACTGAAAGTTTAAAGGTCCAATGCAGCTGTTTTTATCTCAATATCAAATCATTTCTAGGTAACAATTAAGTACCTTATTGTAATTGTGTTCAATTAAACTGGTCAAAATGAAACAAATATAATCTTGGTAAAGAGCAATTTCTCAAGCAACAATTTGTGATAGGATTGTATGGGACTGGTCTGCTCGGGAGGGGAAAATTAGCTGTTATTGGCAGAGGTTTGGAACTCTTTCTTATTGGTCTATTAACAAATTTACTACCCGTTGTCACCGGGCAGGCCAAAATCCAACCCACCAAAATGGGCTGAAATTTCCGACTGTTTTTAAACCGCTCTTGCACTAAAAGGGCATTTTCACAATTGCACAATATAATTGCAACCGCATAGTGTGAAAATGTATGTAAAACACAGTCAAATCACATTTTTGACTGCACTGGGCCTTTAATGAATGAGACTAACAGTGTGGGGCAAGATAAGGCAATTTGATGTCACTTTATGAGTTTTGACTGCTTGTTATCAATTATTTTAGTTTTTTGGTGTGTGAGCGAACGTTTGCTGTTATTTCCTGTTTTTTTTAGGACTGTTCTCCCTCCACCTCTTATTTTTGAGCCCTTCCCCACTAACCCCCAGTCCCAACCTGCTAGTCGGCAGAGGGCAGTCTTTGCCAAAGCCGTCGTTTGCGTCAATGCGGGTGAAAAGAAACACGGACCATAGAGCTCTCTACACCAGCTTCCAGCCTTAACCACACTGGTCCTGCTCACAATCCCTAAATCTGCAAAACCTTGACAAATACAGTATAGAGAACTTTGTTCACTTGACCCCTCTGACTGGGCAGGGAAGACCACTGTAGGTTTCAGTTGTACAATGCTAATGGGAATGTGCTTCTCAAATAAACAGAAATGATTAAAACTGGAATTTGACCCTTGACATTTCCTTCTGCATGATGACCTGTGTTGGTAACATGTTTATTTTGATAGAGAAGTTGCTACAGGGTGTAAAACAGTCCTCAGGGGCCAGATTGTTGTTCCTCTTTTTCTGAATCTCTAGCAAACAGCTGATTTAATCAAATTGCATTCTAAACTGAATATCATGATTAGGTGATTATTGGAGTCAGGTGTGCTAGCTGGGGCAAAACTTACACCAAACAGGCCCCGGGGGACTGAAATTGCCCACCCCTGGTGTAGGGGTTATTGAACATGTATTGATTTACTTTTGCAAACCATTTGTCCTCCACATGACTCTAGTTGACGCTTGATATATGCAATGGCCACTAGAGGGGAGAGATGTGCTAATGTCCAGGTTTAGCACAGGAGTGTGGATTATTTGTTATACCCAATTTCATAATGATGATATTACAAGAAAGGGGCTACACAGAACTACTTTATTTTTCATGAATACATGTGTATGTGTGTCCATCTAATGACATACTAGATTCTGAATTAAACAAAGTGTGAGAATGACCTAAAGTGCACTTCATCAATGGTCACTAGCCCCCTCATGCATAGTAACCCCACAGGAAGACTGCCACGGCCATCATAACCAGGGCATTAGCATCAACAACATGCTTCCACAAGGGTTCCTCACTGATGTCAGGCAGCTCTTTGGATGCCTCAGTAACCTCCTCCTCTGTGAGCTCTGGGACCTGAGCGCCACTGACGCCACAGAACCAGCCAATGAGACGACAGATACCTGATTTGGGTTCTTCAGCATCCACTAACAAAGGAAATAAAACAAGATGATGGGCTTGTTAGACATTGCAGGTGCTTCAAGACAATCTACAAATCCCCTCGCATAACAAATAAACTAATCATAGATCAGTAAGTCCCAATTTACCCACAACGCATCATGGATTTGATCTGCACAACTGTAGTGGGGGGAGTTGACACCGAAGTGGAAGTATGTTCTCTCATACCTGGGCTGTCTTCAGACTTGTCTCTGCTTTTCTCCTCTGCCTCCCTGCGTGCTATCCTCCCCTTCACTTCCTGCTTCCAGTCAAGGTCATCCCTCTCTTCCTTGGAGTGGCGGAGGCTGAACACAAGACGGTGGAGCTAGGAGAAGAGCAGTTCTATCAGAAATCACTCACAGAGCATTACATGGGTAGATGCATACTACCATAGGTTTATTCATCTCTGAGTTTATAGTAAATTCCCCTTGCATTAATATCTAATGGATGCAGGCATTTGATAAAACAGAATGTTGAGGCACACTGTCTATTCTGCCTACGAGCACTCACATGTATGTCGTCTATGGCCGGTGTACAGTAGCTGACAAGCAGCACCAGGATGGAGGTGCAGAAGAAGAGCAGCACAGCGAAGTAGAGGTAATGGACCCCACACACCAGAGTGGGGCAGGCTGAGGGGAACAGGCAGCTGCCTGAGCCAAACCAAAACTCTGGCCCCATACGGCACAGCCCCATAGCTAGGCCCCCCATCAGGCCCCAAAAAGCCCCCTGAAAGAAATAAAAATGTAGTACCAAAGTAAACAGAAGGAAAAGTTCATCCAGTGGTATATGTCTGTATTCACAAAGAGTCTCAGTGTAAGAGTGCTGATGTAGAATCAGTTTGGCATTTCAGATCATAATGAATAAGGTTATATGAACGGGGGGGGGGGCCTGATCCTAGATTGGCAGTCCTACCTTGAGATGCCTTGTGAATACGGGCCCAGATGTCTCTCTCACATTCATAGGTTACATTGCCAATGCTTTCCCTATGTCTCAACTATGTCCTCTCACAACAATGTAACTAGAACACAACACACCCTCTGACCTCACCTGCTCATTGACCCTCTTCACAAACACAGCCAGGAAGAAGACTGAGGCGATAGGCGGGGCCAGGTAGCTGGTCACTGATTGGATGTAGTCAAACAGCTGACCGCTCTGGGCTGCCTGGACCACAGGGATCCAGCAGATACTGACGGCTACGATGACGAGGACCCACACTCTGAGAGGGAGAGATGGAGTCAGTGAGAGGCAGACATTTTATTGGAACATACGTTATATTGACCTACTCCAGCTAATGGTCTGGGACAGCTGAACTTGTCTACCTAAACCGATTTTTTCTATGGAAACCAAGTGAAAAAAGGCCCAGACCTGCCAACGACCATGAGCTCACTCTCTCTGGCCTGCGGTCTGAAGCGGGTCCAGATGTCCATGGTGAACAGGGTGCTGCTGCTGTTGAAGATGGAAGCCAGGGAGCTCATCAGGGCCGCCAGCATGACTGCCAGCATCAGGCCCCTCAGACCTGGGGGAGAGAGACAAATTGTGTGTGTAAAAAAAAAAAGAAATGTAATACGGTAAGAGTGTCACTCAGATCTGAGCGACTAGTTCAACAGAGGAAAGAGACTTCTCACCATTGGGCATGACAGAGACCACCAGTTTAGGGTAGGCGATGTTGGAGCAGCCCACCTCCGTCCCACACACCTGCTTACACACCTCTGGCACCACACAACCCACCTCATCTGTCAACAGAGAGAAGACAGGCTGTTACCATGGCGCCCATAATGACAGGAGGAAAAGAGAGGGAACACCACACATACATATTCAGGGTAAAAGAGGTGTAACAAACTGTCTTTTGCAGAGTCCTTTGCTGCGTGCTAGTTTCCCTGTTCATGAAACTCTCCACTCAACTCTGTGTCAATCCTATGATGGCATATTTTTGGGAACTCACTTGGGAAGAGCACGCGGCTGATCATTCCGGGGAACACCATAAGGAACATGGGGAGCAGTTTCAGGTATCCACACATGATGCAGCCCGCCTTAACATGAGTCAGACTGCGTGCCGCCAGGCAGCGCTGCACGATCACCTATACACACAGACATGGGGGAAGATACCAGATCAACTCAACCAACGATTTAATCTTCCCATCTGATTCCATGTTGTTTCACATCCATCAAATTTCAAGTATATCTCACCATAGCAACAGAATGAGCAGAGGGGACATCAGCATTATGTCAAATTAGATCCAGTCAGCAATGTGCAGTTTTGAATGGGTCATCTACACTAAATGCACTATAAAAATAAACCCACATATGAATTCCATTCACTGTGTTCCTATGAGCTTATTTACCTGGTCGGTGCACCAATACCAGCCACCTACGATGGCGATGCCAAAGAGGACCCCCGGCCAGGGTAGGTCCCCGGTCACGGGGTCCCTGAGCAGCTGGAAGGCGTCGTCTCGGGGGGTGAAGCACTGGGGGGAGATGTTGTAGCGCTGGGGCTCCAGGGACTGGTTCGCGGAGGGCAGCGCTAACTTGTACTTCTCCAGCAGAGCATTGTAGCCCCCCACCTCAAAAAAAGCTGAGGAAAAGGATGAGAAAGGAAGAGGGACACACACACACAATGTCACATAGGGAGCAGAGGTCAAGAGGAGTGGACTGGGAGGTCTATAGTGAGGCTGGGTCAAGGAAGTGGTTTACTAAAGGTGGGGATGGATGAGAGAGGGGGGATGGATGAGAGAGGGTGGTTGGATGAGAGAGGGGGGATGGATGAGAGAGGGGGGGTGGATGAGAGAGGGGGGGTGGATGAAGGAGTGACTGAGTGGTGCACTAACAGATTCACTAGACACGGCAGCTAATTGAACATAACCAGTTGAGTCATGAGTTAGAAACATTTATTAAAGTGTCACTTCACAATGATACAATAGATGACAATACAAAATACACATTTTAAAAGTCACATTGTGGACCACTGAAATAGTGTTTTGAGACACTAAATGCAGTCATAATCAAAACATGGCACAGTATTTCATTTGTAGGTACAGTACCCATAATACATGACATCATCTGTACATCATTAGTATCAGTTAGTACACGGTGCTTTCAGAAAGTATTCAGAACCTTTCCCCTTTTCCACATTTTGTAAAGTTACAGCCTTATTCTGAAATTAATTAAATTAAATATTTTCCTCATCAATCTGCACACAATACCCCATAATGACAAATCGAAAACATTTTTGCAAATGTATTAAATAAAACACAGAAATACCTTATTTACATAAGTATTCCGACCCTTTGCTACGAGACTCGAAATTAAGCTCAGGTGCATCCTGTTTCCATTGATCATCCTTGAGATGTGTCTACAACTTGACGAGTCCACCTGTGGTAAATTCAATTGATTGGACATAATTTGGAAAGGCACACACCGGTCTATATAATGTCTCACAGTTGACAGTCCATAAACCAAGCCATGTCGATGGAATTGTCCGTAGAGTTCCGAGACAGGATTGTGTCGAGGCACAGATCTGGGGAACTGTACTAAAACATTTTTGCAGCATTGAAGGTCCCCAAGAACCTGAGCCAATCCTCAGTAAAAGGCACATGACAGCTCGCTGTTTGCCAAAAGGCACCTAAAGGACTCTCAGACCATGAGAAACAAGATTCTCTGGTCTGATAAAGCCAAGGTTGAACTCTTTGGCCGGAATGCCAAGCATCATGTCTGGAGTAAACCTGGCACCATCCCTATGGTGAAGCATGGTGGTAACAGCATTATGCTGTGGGGATGTTTTTCAGCAGCAGGGACTGGGAGACTAGTCAGGATCGAGTGAAAGATGAACGAACAAAGTACAAACGGATCCTTGATGAAAACCTGTTCCAGAGCACTCAGGACCTCAGACTGGGGTGGAGGTTCAACTTCCAACAAGACAACAACCCTAAGCACACAGCCAAGACAACGCAAGAGTGGCTTTGGGACAGGTCTCGGACTGTCCAGCCAGAGCCCGGACTTGAACCTGATCGAACATCTCTGGAGAGACCTGAAAATAACTGTGCAGCGACGCTCCCCATCTAACCTCTTGGCTCGAGAGGATCTGCAGAGAAGAATGGGAGAAACTCCCCAAATACAGGTGTGCCAAGCTTGTAGCGTCATACCCAAGAAGACTGGAGGCTGTAATCACTGTCAAATGTGCTTCAACTGAGGAAAGGGTCTGAATACTTATGTAAATGGGGGGGGGGACTATTTAATCAATTTTAGAACAAGGCTGTAACATTACAAAAGGCTGTAAAGTCAAGGGTTCTGATACGTTCAGAATGCTCTGTATATTACACATGAATTCATAAACAAAAAGGACATTTAAGCACTGATAAAGAAACTTCTCCATTCCTTGTTACTCCGTCATGTGTTGAGTAACAAGTGGAGTCAACAAGATGGAATGTATGGCACTCTGGACACAGGACTCTGAACTTACCGAAACCTGTGAGGCTGAAGGCGCCAGCGATGATGACAAATGTCTGGACGGTGTCTGTGTACATCAGAGCAGCTAGGCCCCCTAGCGACACAGATTAATACGTTTGAAAGTTTCAATGTCTAGTACAGGGAAATGCCTTTCTTGACAACTCAAAACACAACAATGCAATGATCAATAACAATGTATTACTAGAAAGAAAAAACACAAGAAAGTAGAATAAGAAATATGAAATGAACAATAAAGTAAATAAGTAAGCATATGTTCCAATAACATCTTTACATGTACAGGGATACTGGAGTGATAGAGGTAGATGTGTATAGAGGTAAGGTGACTAGACAACAATAACCCAGTTAATGAACAAACCACTGAGGTCATCTAGGACAGTGTTTCCCAAACTCGGAGTTGGGAAACACTCCTCTAGGATACACACACACAATACAATGATTATATATTCACCTCTAGGTGACCCTACACCCTGTTTGGGTTGAGGGTAACAGACAAAATGCCTGAGGCCCTGTTTTTTTCCTATGGGTCATCTTTTCCAAACATGCCCTCTCTTTAATCGCCGACAGCCTTTTCTTCTCCTTTCATTCTCCACAAGTCCAATTCTCCCTTGGGCGTCCATTCATGTCTATCCTGTATCAATTCACTGTCAAGTGTCTAATCTACTTTAAGAGTTATCTGTGCTGCTTTGTATGTTCTTAAATGTAGATATATTTATCTATTTAAACAGTGACCCTTTTCTCTCCTTTCTTATTTCACAGACACTAGGTCAATGCTACTATTTTGGTGTCACCCCTATCTTGCTTATTTCCTGGCCCCCTTCTCCTCTCTGCTCTCAAACCTTCAAGGTCTCAGCAGTGCGGGGAGGGCTCCTCTGTCTGCCCTTTTTCCTATCTTTTTCCTATCTGTCTGTAGCTCTTTATTAACAAAGTGTCTCACTGTTTGGCCTTATCTTAACTCATGGATTTTTGGAAAAAAACATGTCTATGGTGGCAATTTCTAAAGTCCTTACATCGGTTGATTAAGGTTATCTTGATCCTATCAATGATCCTGAATCACCACAGATGTCATATATCCCTGTCCACTTTATACTATTTAAATAAAAATATTCTAGTATTCAAATGAAGCCAAAACGAATGCTAACCATATCATATGCTTTCTGTACTAATGAAATCTCTCCCTTCTAGAGTCCACTGTATTTTATCTAACAATAACATGGGTTAACCTTAAAACCAGTCACATCAATCATTTAATATATGTTGCATAGTGTGGAATACATTATTTACAGTAATTTACCATCCCTAAGAACTGCAACTTATTTCTTTTCACTAATCATTTTAATGCTTATATAATCACTATTTATCTGGGGCGGCAGGGTAGCCTAGTGATTAGAGCGTTGGACTAGTAACTGAAAGGTTACTAGTCCAAATCCCGAGCTGACGAGGTACAAATCTGTCATTCTGCCCCTGAACAGGCAGTTAACCCACTGTTCCTAGGCCATCATTGAAAATAAGAATTTGTTCTTAACTGACTTGCCTAGTTAAATAAAGGTTCTATCTCAATGTATTTTCCTGCCCTATTTGCTAAAATATGTCCTGTCCAAACCTCAATGTAATTTAATGTAATGAAAGCATTTTGTGCATAATTTGATCAAACAGATGTTACCTGTGACTGTGTACAGAGCTGTGATGGAGAGGAGGGCTATCACAGCCACATAGATGTTCCAGCCTAGAGCCTGCTGTATGAACACAGCCCCAGAGAACATGTCTACCTGGAGAGAGAGATGAGGAGACAGTCAGACTGGTCCACGGGTATGTTTATACCTCAATAAAACATACAGAACTCAGGAGTCTTAGCAATACCACAGATACAATCAATATTGAAGAAAATGTCATGATAAAGGACTGTGGGGGACGTTCATAGCATGTTACAAACTGTGCCCCATAGTGCTGTCCTAGACCAGGGCTCTCCAACCTTGTTCCTGGAGAGCCACCCTCCTTTGGGTTTTCGCTCCAACCCCAGTTGTAACTAACTTGATTCAGTTTATCAACCAGCTAATCATTAGAATCAGTTGTGCTAGATTAGGGTTGGAGCAAAAACATACAGGACGGTAGCTCTCCACGAACAGGGTTGGGGAGCCCTGTCCTAGACTCACAGAGATTTTGGTGAAGATGTAGAGGAACAGAGAAATGACGGAGAGGTACAGACTGATCCTGGTTCCCCCAAACCTCTTCTTCAGGTACTGAGGCATTGTAATAACCTAAGCAACGGGAAATGCAGACAATTCAGACAAATGGACACAAATCTCTGCAGTATGCCATGTTAGCTGGCATATAATGGTCTTGTGTAACTTACCCCCGCTGTGAGGTAAACGGGGACAAACAGCCAGCCCAATAGGAGCACGATAAACAAGGCCTGGGTAGAGAAAGAGGGCTCCAATTTCAGAAGAATCTCAATTTCCTGATCAGCACATATTACAAAGTATTGTCACTGTGTATTGTACTCAAAACTATGTAATAACATGTCATAACTTATTTTAAGGGGGCAAATTATACTTACATTCCACTCAAAACCCCCCACAGCAATTCCACTGGCTGCTCCGGTACCAGCAAGGCCCACAAAGTGACCACTACCAATATTACTGGCAAACAGTGATGCTCCAACCTAGAGAGAGAGAGAGAGAGAGAGAGAGAGAGAGAGAGAGAGAGAGAGAGAGAGAGAGAGAGAGAGAGACGGGGGAGAACTGTTCAAGGAGAAACACATCCTCATGATGTGGCATGTGACACTTTGCTTCTGGAAAATCTTATATCTTGAAAACTTGACATGCAACACATATTGGGACTGTGTCAACAGTGGACTAATTAAACAAATACCAAAATACAGTTTTTGAGTAGAATTGTCCTTGAACACACATACAGGCTGTAATGTATACAATGGGACTGGGCAAGACAGGAAAGGTGACTGGAAGCTAAAACTAGCTGAAGAAGAGACCCAAAGGGTTAGTTAAAATACAAGAGTTGTCAAAGGGGTTAAAGGTCAAGTTGAACTTACTGGCCACCATGTCATGGTCCGTCCTGCCAAAAAGTAGCCTCCCACAGTTCCACGGTTGGTCCGGAACATAGACTGGAAGACAGGACATTCACTGGATGTAAGCCCTAGGCAGTGGTTTACCTCATGACATACTCTACTGTATTGTACATGTCAATAAGTGGAATATGACCTATACAAATACCCAGTTTGACATAACATCATTATGATAAATTATACATGGAAAGAATCATGTATAACTTACAACTATGTAGGCTACAGACAGATATCCAGATAGGTGTAACTACTAACCCAGACGCCTACGCCAATGACCAGAATGAAGTAGCCGATTATGACCAAGATATCAGCTAGATTATTAATGGTCCTCGTCGCCGGTGTGGTCTCAGACGTGTGGTTCTCCATTTCTCAACAAAAATGAAGAACGGCGTCAACGGGCCTAATAATGTCAAACCAAAGGGTATCAGTCCAAGACTTGGAGGAAAGGATAATGATGATACGAGTGTCTATTAAATACTCCCTAACGTTCCATAAGAGAAATGCCAGGAAGGAGAGGAGAGAATGGTCAGAGTGGATGGTCAGTAAGACCTTTGGTCAACAGGAAAAGAGACTGACTCAAGGAGTTTATTAATGACAGTAATAATTAACGCAGGCCTCTTCACTTATACACATGGTTTAGTTCTAGTCCAACCTTCTATCGTAAACATGTCGAACAAACTTGATTTTCTCTTCCATGTGAAAATTGTTATATTGGTAACTTAATTCAATTGTTACAGGTGTTAACATTTCATTTACCGTGACCCAAAATGTGCCTAAAGCAAGAACAAAGACTACATCCGCTGTCATATTGGTCTCTGACCAAAGGCTACACCACTACAAAGACCCTGCTGTAAATGTGTTGAGCGAGACTACGAGATGTCTGCATGAGTGACTACGAGACCGTCCATTCTAAATGTGACTCGGGTTAATGATTTCTTCTCTTTTTAGTAACATACACAAAATGACAGAATGAAAAACGGACTGATGGACCTGTTGTCGTAGCCCAGAGAGGAACATTATAAAACAGAAGAATAATCCCAAAAATCTTAAGCAAATATGTCCTTTAATCATTTGATAGAATAACTGTCATCAAATTATCAATTTGTCTTTCAGTTCAAAAACATAAATCAGATTACATGTACGAGGTGATGTTTTTCTGAAGGGGTATGAGAAATTGGGGGGGGGGGGTCCCTTGTTGTTACATTGTTGTTACATACCATAATCCAACGTTCACTCCCCAACACATTTGCACTCTTCACACAGCTCTATGGAGCAAAGGGACGTGCTCAACTAAAATCCAAAATAAACTTGCCCGTCTAAAAACCAAAAGGTGTCAGGTATTCTGCAGGATCTGCCTGCTCGTGGTAAGTAAGTAACCCATATATCTGGAAATTAAATCTAATTATGTGGTCTGTAATCTGAACCAAAAAAAAAACAGAATTTTCAGAAATGAATTGTATTAAGACCTTAATATTTAAAAATCTAGCATGGATTACACAGTTGTTTGAGCGTGGAGACTTGGGTGCAAGTGATTACGAAACCACGCTATCCCGTCTGATGATAACACGATCTGATTGGAGGAGTGTTAGGGTGAATAGCGATGAAGAGAAACTGACCAAAAATAACAAGTGACTAAAATCTAGGTCACGTTTATTAGAGAAAAAAAAAGAAAAAAATTACAAAACATGTTGCAACGCAAACCAAAAATGAATGTATAGGTCATTGGACAAGTCCAGGTAGGTCAGCTAATTTTCTTCTGTTTGGTGCCTAATGAACATGGGGCCCTGGAATCAATGGATAGTGAAAGACTAAAGTTACACGAAAGTGGGATCCTTTGGTGAATTTCAGAAAGTTTGGGATAGAAAAGAAATAAAAAATGAAAACACCTCATCAAATTTCAATAAACAAATGTAAACCCTGCCAAACATTCACAACATAGGAATTTAACAGCTGCATAGGCCTATAAATTGGCAAAGGCTGAGGATGTGTGTTCAACAGGCAAACAATTTTCAAACCATTTAAATGCATTCAAATCATTTTTGAGGACTTGAGCATTTTTGTGGCATACGGTGGTTACATTCAGACGCGAGTCGCCCCCCTGTCTCAAGTGTTAAAAATTAATAACATTTCATTTCATTATTGAAACCCCATGAATGCTGGTCTTAGCCACAGCTCATTAGTCCTGCTGTGGCTAGTCATCATCAGGATTGCGGTCCTCCCGAGCCAGTCTCAGTCGGGACAGGATGTGTTTCTTGGGGAACTTGAGGGTGGTACAGCCGAACTGGCTGACTCCCCCCGTGTCTCCGGGTAGTTTCTCCCGTCTCTGGACCCAGCTGCGCCAGCCAGGCTTCCAACAGTACACACTGTCATAGAAACGGGAGCCATTCTCCCCGCCCAGCACGTATATCCTGCGTTTCCACCTGGCCACGCCCCCGGCAGCGATCCGCCTTGGCAGTCCCGGGAAAACCACCGGACTAGGTGCTCGGTCGCTCCCCCCGCTCCTCTCTGCCACCACCGCCCCCGTCACCTCCCGCTCCACCCCTGAGCCCCGGCCCTCCCTGAAGAACAGCACCCGCCCCGTGGCGTCCAGAGGTTCCAGATGGGTGTAGTTTCCATCTATAAACTTTGTGGCGTCCCTCATGTAGCCTCCGATGGCACAGACCCCTCCCCGCACCGCCACCCCTCCTGCCAGGCAGGTGGCGCCAGAGTCCAGTCCCACACGGGTCCATGAGTCAGTCAGGGTGTGATAGATTAGCACGCCAGCGTGCACCACAGCCCGGTTCTGCTCCAGCGTGGTGCCGCCCAGAAGGTAAATGCGGCCGCGCAGGGCAGCACAGGCAAAGGAGCGCAGCGGCAGGGGCAGACGGGGCCCGGGGCCCCACTGAAGAGTGGCCAGGTCCAGGATCTCACAGGAGTCCAGCATGGCTCCTCTGTTGCAGCCCCCCAGGGCGTAGAGTGACTCCCCACAGCCCAGCAGACCCAGCATGGCCCGGGGCTGCACCATGGGTGACCGCTCCTGCCAGCGATCCAACACAGAGTCATACTCATGGACCTCCGTGGACACCGTGCCCCCCCGCAGGATGCCCCCCGCTACGAACAGCCGCCCCCCGATGGCCGTGCAACCTGGGCACAGCAGAGAGCCCAGGGCAGCCAACTTCTCCCATTTCCCTGTACGTGGGTCGAAGCAGTCCACAGTGAAGTCCCTCTCGTTCAGCGACTCGTCCTCCCGCGGCTTCAGATCCACACACACAATCTTCTTCTCGAACATGCCTTCCCGGGGCCTCAGTGGGCCCCCCAGGCCCTCCCCGGCTGCCGCAGAGCCCAGCTCCTGGCTCAGCCGCCGGCTCTCCTCCAGGGACAGCAGCCCAGGGCGGAGGTGGTGGAGCAGGGCCGGCATGTGGCTGTAACGGTCCAGGGGCCGGTGCTCGGCCCAGCGGCGTGCCGCGTCGTACACCTCTGCCTCAGAGTCTACGCCCAGGCGGTCAGATCCCAGCAGGCTGCCCAGGGTACCTGGGTCCAACAGGAGGAAGTCCTTTTGGCGGGCCACGCGGGGGAAGTGCTGGGCCACCAGCCTCAGAGAGGCCCTCAGGAGCAGCT
Organism: Oncorhynchus masou masou; assembly: GCF_036934945.1. Taxonomy (NCBI): domain Eukaryota; kingdom Metazoa; phylum Chordata; class Actinopteri; order Salmoniformes; family Salmonidae; genus Oncorhynchus; species Oncorhynchus masou. The sequence continues at coordinate 59,646,471 of NC_088224.1, forward strand.
GGTCGTGGTGGGAGCGGGCCAGAGAGTACATGCCCAGGCAGTTGTCCACAGACAGGTGTTCAAACAGGAACCTACGGACACACACAGATGTTTGAGGATGGAAAACCAGACAATAAAAGATGGCTTTTAAAAATGCTATCAAAACTCTGTCAGTTACTGAACTGCACAGACTTAAGAGTATCAGCAGCATTCTGGACCGGGGAAAAGACAACGTATCTGTGTCAGGCAGCACTGACTATAGTTACCTAGAGCACAGGTCCTGCAGGGGCATTACTTGAAGCCGATTGGCCGCCACAAACAGGTCTTCGGCCGTGTCCAAGCAGAGTCCCGCCTCCCCAGTGTAGACGAACTGGATGACAGTCTCCATGACTGACGGCGTCACCTCCTCCAATCGGATCTCAGTGAGACGGGACTCCACCAACGGGCTAGTGAACATGGCACGGAAATACGGGCTGACGGCTGCCAAGAGGACTCTGAAGAGAGGCAGAAGCACGATTTCATTCACATAAGGTGAGATAGGGTGTAACTACAATGAACTGCAGGACACTGGAGTACTGAAACGGCAGCAGGCATCTGAATATGTGTCACATATTCCTTTGTGTGTAGCAACATGCACTGTCTGGATGTTTATAGTACACTAGAATTGAGAGAAGATCATTGACCCTACCTGTGACACATAAACCTCTTCCCCTCCACTAACAGAGTGACGTCACACAGCTGCTGAGCATCCAGTAGCTGCTTCAACCCTGACGGAGAGAAGAAGTAAAGAGTGAGGAGATAGAAAGAGACTTATATGATATAGGCAGCACATGAGTGATGCATTCATTTGGATGTTCCCATTCCACCGGACCATGTGTGACGTAGTCTCCTAAAGGAGTGGTGCTGTCGTCGGGAAAGTCCTCTTCTTCGGAGTCGCTGTCCGAGAGGGGCTCCCCGCCCCCACTGTCCCCATCCTGCCAGGGCTGTGGCCGCCAGGTGATCGTTCCTCCACGGACTGCACTCATCTGAAGATAGTCAAGCGTTGACATAATATACATGGGAATATCAGGACACTTTAACAACAAAAAACATTATTACTGTCTCAAGGAGCCAGATACACAAGATGGTGGCCAGTTATAATTATGATTTGATGTAGGTAGATCTTAATCTATTTATGAGTAATTAGCTCTCAAAGGCAACATTCCCAAGTCCTCTCTCTTATTGAGAAAATCAACAGGGTACATTCAGGAATAGTGACACAAAATGACAACAATGTTGTTGACTTTACCTTGATTAAAGGGAGACTACCCTACTTGGTGGTCCTGTCCTGGGCTCCGATTGTGTGTATGTCACCAGGGGCCTGACAGTTAGTAGCTTCACCTTTAAGCCCGATTGTCTGTAGTCAGTCAAGAAGGGAAGCTGACAGTTGCCATCCGTGTGTCCCACCCTCCGATCCGCCTGTCCTGGTCTGAATGAGTACGGCCTCCAGTGTGGGGTGCAGCACGGCTCATGGTTCTCAGAACCAGCTGCGGCTAGCTAACGTTAGTTAGCAACTGCTGAATGCAGCCAAAGCACCCCTTTCTGTCTTATCCGGGGAATCAGTAAATCATGGCAAGAAATACAAACAACTCAAACGCATTACAGTTGTTAAAAATATGAAAAACTGGTTGTATTGTCCCAGGACCTGCCTGACTATTGTCGGCCGCACAATTCACTTTCCCCCCTGTCCCAACTGCATTACCGCAATGCAATAGTTCAGCTAGTCTCATTGGCTAGCCTTTGAACCGGTGCACGGATGTGACGTTTTGTTTTGGACTCATTCGTGCACCTTATTTGATAACTAAAGCAAATTTAAGCGATATTTTGTTTTCTACTTTCTAAACAATACATTTGTTACAGATTTTGCTCATTTCATTTTCAGGTCCCGTCATTTCATTGGTTGTCTCATTTAGTTCCGCCTCTATTTACCAATCTACTTCCGCATTGAAACATGGCGACTTGCATTGGCATGGTTACCCGGCTTCGCACATAGAACGTCTTAAAACCGGTTTCAAGACGCTTTACAAGGCAGGGAACGAAAGTATGTACCTCCAGCCGCTCCACACATGAGATGCGAAGTAGTCTGTACGAACATGTCCGCGAGGAGAGTGACAAAGTCATTGCCAATGTGGAGACTCGGAAAGGGGATCTACGGGGAGAAGATGTCAGGGAGATTGTAAGCGTTTCTGTATATCCCATCTCACCACACCATGTTGAATACTGTAGATGCAGCCTAGTTACATGCGCTTTGCATGCTCTCTTGACCATCAAGTCATTGAAGTGTCTTTGATGTGCAAGAGAGATTGCCTCTGTGCCTTCATATGCTCTGTCTGTCATTTGCCTTGAAGTACATTCATATGAATACAGCCTCCCTGGATGTGGCAGTGTAGGCTACTGCATTTGTATCAAGCACATTGCCTGGTCTCTATAGGCCTACGTCAGTGGTGTGTTTCTGATGCAAGTGTGTGTTTGGCAGCAACTTAAGGTGGTGCTTGAGGAAATCTCACAGCTGGAGGAGCAGAAGAAAGTGAGTTCGGGCTCTTGTGGTCAGTTGATATATTGACAATGATGCCAATAACTGTGCCTCGAAACATTGTTTTCATGTTATGATGAGATATTATTTTGTGAGATTATTGTGATCAACATTTTCCTTCTCTTCACAGGATCAGAATAACAAGAAAGTCCTAGCTAATGTACTGTATGTTCTGTCTTGCCTGCTGTGACCTTATGGTATTTTCACTTAACATCAAGGCTGAATAGAAAGAATACCCTTGTGGAGTAAGTAAACCATTATCTTCTTCAGATTCCTGAGTTCAAGGAGGCTACGAAGGACGGTCGGGAGATCCGCCACCGGCTGAGCCAGCTTTACCCCCGAGAACACTATGACTGAGCCCTGAGGCTGCCCAACACCACACACCCCAATGTGGTGAGAATACACACATACACACACACACACACACACACACACACACACACACACACACGTGTGAGGAAAATATATGATTAGAGAATCATTCTGAGAGAGACCTTTGCGTGTAGACCTTTAACTATAGGGAGACATTTTTGAATACCAACATGCAGGACTATGTGAAATAAAATCATTAAAATGGTCATAAAAAAACAACAAATTGAAACAGCACTATATACATCATAACAACTGTAGCAGTGATGAATACATGTCTCCCTACTTTGAAAGCAAATCTGTTTTTTTTCCTTCTCTCTCATGGGTTTATACCAATGGTTGTGCCAGACATGCTGAAGGGGGCTGTATTTGTGAGTATCTGACTCTATCCTTCATTTACACTACAGTATGCACGGCAGACATGCATGCATAACAATATTCAAACTGGAAAAAGAGAGTGAAGCATTCAGAGATGTGTGTACCTAGTTTTGAGCCAGTTTTCACAAGTAACATTTCTCCAAACTGAGATGTTCTCTCTTTCTTTTTCTCTTTCCTTCTCTGGCTCTCTCTCAATCTTCCTCACTCATACATATAGGAGGGTTGTGAAATCCAGCCTCATGCCCACAGGTCTCAGGTGTACTCTCTGGACCCCACCTGCTTCCCCGACCTCAACCTGGCTGGCACGGGGGGGATGGGCGTAGCAGGTGAGGCCATGAGTTAGGCTGCGATGGGGAGGTTGTGGGGTAAGGCCACCTGTGTGGGTGGGAATGGACATGCCATGGAAAAACCAGAATGACAAGCAGCGATATACTAGTGTGCAGTTGTCGCTGTATCAACAAAGTTTCCTTTTCTCTTCTAGGTTATTTTATGGACCAACTGGAAGGACCTTCCTGTCATGTGAGGCACTTTTTGTGTATTAGGTTTGATTTGCTGACAACCCAGTGTAACATACAAGTGTATATGTGTTTTTATTAGAGATGAGTGGTCCGATTTTTCCATTGTAGGCCTGTGTGCAGTAGCCCATGTTACAGGGCTGAGACGGACACAGGCAGAGAGGCTTGGGGCCTTTACAGAGTACATCACTTCAACAAGGTAACGGGAAACAAAGCCAAATCTTTTAGAATCAACCAAGGACCAAGTCGTCCGCCGTATTTGATGCGTGGTGTTAAAGTAACCTTGTGTCCTCATCCTCTGCTTGTGTCTGTCCAGGTGGAGATGTTTGGTGTGACTGCAGATGAGACTGGGGAGGAGAGCTCTCAGATGCCGGAGGAGTTCCTGTCCCTGCAGAAGGAGATCTCCTCCCTGGATCTCCACTATAGGTCAGTGCTCCTCTCTGGCTCTCTGCATACACTCAATGTTGCTGGATAGATTCATAGCTTATGCTTTGAGTTGCACTGTACAGTGTATTTTGACATTTGTACACACCATAGCCATATATTTACATATACACTACCATTCAAAAGTTTGGGGTCACTTAGAAATGTTCTTGTTTTTGAATGAAAAGTCATTAAAAAAAATGCATCAAATTGATCAGAAATACAGTGTAGACATTGTTAATGTTGTAAATGACTGTTGTAGCTGGAAACGGCAGATTTTTCACATGTCCATTTTCAGAAAGGGACAGTGTGTGTGCCTTGTGCCTCGCAGCCCTGCCCGGGGATGGAGGTGATTTGAAAAGCCAAAGTACACTCCTTTTGAAATACATCGGACCGAACCAGCCCAATCGCATGCCACGCCCTGTCCCAAAGCCCAGATGACATCATGCACCAACACACTTACATCAACAGAACAACTGAAGCCTTTCCATCTACAGTTGAAGTCGGAGGTTTACATACACCTTAGCCAAATACATTTAAACTCAGTTTTTCACAGTTCCTGAAATTTAATCTTAGTAAAAATTGCCTGTTTTAGGTAAGTTAGGATCACCACTTTATTTTAAGAATGTGAAATGTCAGAATAATAGCAGAGAGAATGATTTATTTCAGCTTTTATTTCTTTCATCACATTCCCAGTGGGTCAGAAGTTGACATACTCTATTAGTATTTGGTAGCATTGCCTTTAAATTGTTTAACTTGGGTCAAACGTTTCAGGTAGCCTTCCACAAGCTTCCCACAATAAGTTGGGTGAATTTTGGCCCATTTCCTCCTAACAGAGCTGGTGTAACTGAGTCAGGTTTGTAGGCCTCCTTGCTCGCACACGCATTTTCAGTTCTGCCCACAAATGTTCTATAGGATTGAGGTCAGGGCTTTGTGATGGCCACTCCAATACCTTGACTTTGTCCTTAAACTCTTTTGCCACAACATTGGCAGAATGTTTAGGGTCATTGTCCATTTGGAAGACCCATTTGCGACCAAAGCTTTAACTTCCTGACTGATGTCTTGAGATGTTGCTTCAATATAGCCACATAATTTTCTTTCCTCATGGTGCCATCTATTTTGTGAAGGGCACCAGTCCCTCCTGCAGCAAAACACCCCCACAATATGATGCTGCCACCCCGTGCTTCACAGTTGGGATGGTGTTCTTCGGCTTGCTAGTGTGAGGATTTGTGTTTATGCTCTATAACCCGCTACCATATTACGTAAGATTGATTGTTTGAACAGCAGCTGCTTTGTCTGTGTGTGTCAAGAACTGAGCAACACAGTGTGACTGCTGTACGTTGCAAAACTGTAGATAACAGCTCAACAGCTGCTTTGTCTTTGTGTGTGTGTGTGTGTGTGTGTGTGTGTGTGTGTGTGTGTGTGACAAGAACTGAGCAACGTGGTGTGACTGCTGTATGTTGCAAAACTATAGATATGCGGGTACAGGGAGGGGAGGCTCATCACGAGGTTTAACTGACGTGGAGAAATCCTGAGTAACACAATGACAAGATAACAGGAACAAAGTAGTTGCAGCAACTAGAATGTGATACCAGAACAGTAAGAATCTATACATCGATGGAGGGAGGACTCCAAGAAGCACCAAGAGGTGGGGACCAGCCTAAAGGCCTACGATAGGCTGAGCAGGTCTAAACCACGCTCAGCCTCTGTGATAGACGTAGTTCCAACTCGTCTGTTGGCCTATCACAGTATAAGAACAGCTGTATACTTACTTCTAGTTAGTTCTCTGTTAACCCTGCGTGGTGACACATTGAACCCGTATATACGAAAATTGCATTTACCATTTATTGCTTACAGTTTTTTCCAACTGCTTACACACGTTTTCAAAACTGTCTCCTTTTTTTCAAATCTCTACACCCAATTTCCAAAACTGCACACACAAAATGCCTCACATCTCCTTCAAAATGTAACACTGCATTCAAAATGACAAGAATGAAGCATTTGCATCAAATGGCAAACACTGCTTTCATAATAGTACATTTTTGGATATACCATGTAAACACTGTTCTAAATCTAAAGCTCTTTGGTCTTTCATAGGCTTATATCTACATTTCAATACAATATTCTACAGCAAAAGTAATCTGCTGAGAGGGGTAACAAGTACACTGTAAACACCAATGCAATGTGGAAACAGAACATTTTTATTAGGCCAAACACTACTGTTGTATACAGTAGCATACAACAAAAGCATATGTAAACCAAAAGTATATTCTTTAGAATACAGTAAAGAACACAATTGTGTGTGTGGGGTCCCAGGGGGGCAGTCCAGGAATTGGTAGGGTGGCAGTCACCAGTGCTAAGCTACGCTTCATCTCTTCTCCGGCCTGGGTCTGGCCACAATACTTCGTCCACATCACAAGATACTTTGCTTGATGTTTGGCAAGAGAAAACGTATCTCCTAGCATGGCATATCCAACCTTGGACAGAGGCAACCTCTATGTCCCCACATGCGTCCTCCATTGCCTGGAGAAGCGGCATGCGGGCATAGGGTTGGTGATCATACACTTTCCAGCGCCAGGCTGAGAAGAATTCCTCTATGGGATTTAGAAAAGGTGAATATGGTGGTAGGTACAAAACTATGCAAAATTGTGGATGGATGGCAAACCAGTTTTGGACCAGAACAGCCCGGTGAAAACTAATATTGGCCCATAAAACCACAAATCTAGCAGGCTCCTGATCTGGATCAGGGACAAGCATTGTGTAAATTGCATCCAAAAAAGTGAGCATATTGTACGGACCCAGTGTGGCATTGTGATGGAGGACCCCGTTTTGAGTGATGGTAGCACATAGTTATATTACCCCCATGCTGTCCAGGGACATTGGTAATTGCCCTCTGTCCTATTACATTTCTTCCGCGGCACCTGGTTTTGGTGAGGTTGAAGCCAACCTCATCCGCATAAATAAATTCATGACGAATTACATGGGCATCCAGCTCCAATACTCTCTGTAAAAGACAAAAGGATATACAGATGAGTAAATATGGTATGTCTGAAGTACTGGAAGTAGTGTTGCATACAAACCTCTACGAAGTCATGTCGCATATTCTTGATTCTGTCAGAGTTTCTCTCAAATGGCACCTTGTGAAGTTGTTTCATCGTCACTCGGTGCCGTTGGAGGATGCGTTGTATGGTCGACATGCTGACAGCATTGATGTTGTTAAATATGGTGTCATTATTCAAGATATGCTCTCTTATCTCGCAAATCTCAATTACATTGTTGGCCAAAACCATATTTATAATTGCAGTCTCTTGTACATCTGTAAACAAGTGTCCTCGTCCTCCATGATGTCTTTGCCTTTCCACTCTACAGAATTCAAACACAGTATGTGTTCACCATAGGAACTGTAAGCAATGTACAACAAAATGTAGTACAGCATGATAACCAACCTCATTCATTCAATGCAGTGCAGTAAATGGATGGCTTAGAGTTACAAATGTTTATGCAATACTATGCAGTCATACGTATTTTACAGTACATTACTGTAATGCTAAAATAGTCATTAGATAGTTGCATACCTGTTCTCATTTCTGAAGGTTTGAATTATGGACGCCACTTTAAATCGACTCAAGTTGGGCTGGACTCTCAGTCCAGCCGCTCTCATGGTCAAACCGTGTTTGATCACATGATCAACAAGTGTTGTCCTAATCTCATCAGAGATGGCTCTCCTTCCTTCTCTGCCCTCGTCCTCTTCTTCCTCTTCCTGTCCCTCCTACTCCTCTTGTTCTCTGTCCATTGTTGGCATCCATTGTTCAAAACAGGTAATCTGACCTTTGACCTATTTATAGGCCTATACTACAGTAAAGCAGTGATTGGTTAGTGATCAGTTAAGCTATTAGTGTTTGCACATGTGAGGAGTGTGTGTGTGACCTGGTGAATAAGTGTAGCATTTTGATTGGTTGTGTTTGGAAAAGGAAAGCAAGTCACTCCCTGTTAGATTTTTGTGTTTTATGTAGAGAATTGTGTGTACTGTTTTGAAAAAAGTGTTTTATGCAATTGACAACTGAGTCAAAGGCTGAGAAATAGCTTATGGTTTTGGATATTTGTTGTGTAGTTTTGCACTTTGAGTGAGAGGTTTCAAAAATCGTGTGACATGAAAATATTTTGTGTGTAAGCAGTTGGAAAAAACTGTAATAAAAAGCAGACATAGAATAAAATCTGTAACTTAGTCTTCTACTTGTCCTGATACCAGACTCAATTGATGCAACACTAACACTAGCCTCCCCCTTTTTCCTCCAAACATAACAATGGTCATTATGGCCAAACAGTTCTATTTTCGTTTCAACAGACCAGAGGACATTTCTTTAAAAAGTACGATCTTTGTCCACATGTGCAGCTGCAAACTGTTGTCTGGCTTTTTTTATGGCAGTTTTGGAGCAGTGGCTTCTTCCTTGCTTAGCGGCCTTTCAGGTTATGTTGATATAGGACCTGTTTTACTGTGGATATAGATATTTTTGTACCTGTTTCCTCCAGCATCTTCACAAGGTCCTTTGCTGTTGTTTTGGAATTGATTTGCACTTTTCGCACCAAAGTACGTTCATCTCTAGGAGACAGAACACGTCTCCTTCCTGAGCGGTATGACAGCTGCATGGTGTTTATACTTGCGTACTATTGTTTGTACAGATGAACGTGGTAACTTCAGGCATTTGGAAATTGCTCCCAAGGATGAACCAGACTTGTGGAGGTCTACAATTTTTTATTTTCTGAAGTCTTGGCTGATTTCTTTTGATTTTCCCATGATGTCAAGCAAAGAGGCACTGAGTTTGACGGTAGGCCTTGAAATACATCCACGGGTCCACCTCCAATTGACTCAGGCTAATTGACATCATTCATCAGAAGCTTCTAAAGCCATGACATCATTTTCTGGAATTTTCCAAGCTGTTTAAAGGCACAGTCAACTTAGTGTATGTAAACTTCTGACCCACTGGAATTGTGATACAGTGAATGATAAGTGAAATAATCTGTCTGTAAACAATTGTTGGAAAAATTACTTGTGTCATGTACAAAGTAGATGTCCTAACCGACTTGCCAAAAATATAGTTTGTTAACAAGACATTTGTGGAGTGGTTGAAAAACGAGTTTTAATGACTCCAACCTAAGTGTATGTGAACTTCCGACTTCAACTGTACATCAAGAGAAGAACTGAAACCTTTGCATCTACAAGTTGACTTATTCTGTGTAGCTCTGCCTCTGCCATGTAAATATATTAACTCCATACTGTTTGTGAATGTGTGTCACGATGACACTATCATAAACTGTCCTGTTTTGGTCTGCAAAAGATTTAGACCTGGAACTACTTCTTTAAGAGGCTCCTCTGTCCTCCACTCGTTACCTGTATTAATGGCACCTGTTTGAACTTGTTATCAGTATAAAAGACACCTGTCCACAACCTCAAACAGTCACACTCCAAACTCCACTATGGCCAAGACCAAATAGCTGTCAAAGGACACCAGAAACAAAATTGTAGACCTGCACCAGGCTGGGAAGACTGAATCTGCAATAGGTAAGCAGCTTGGTTTGAAGAAATCAACTGTGGGAGCAATTATTAGGAAATGGAATACATACAAGACCACTGATAATCTCCCTCGATCTGGGTCTCCACGCAAGATCTCACCCCGTGGGGTCAAAATGATCACAAGAACGGTGAGCAAAAATCCCAGAACCACACGTTGGGACCTAGTGAATGACCCGCAGAGAGCTGGGACCGAAGTAACAAAGCCTACCATCAGTAACACACTACGCCGCCAGGGACTCAAATCCTGCAGTGCCAGACGTGTCCCCCTGCTTAAGCCAGTACATGTCCAGGCCCGTCTGAAGTTTGCTCGAGAGCATTTGGATGATCCAGAAGAAGATTGGGAGAATGTCATATGGTCAGATGAAACCAAAATATAACTTTTTGGTAAAAACTCAACACGTTGTGTTTGGAGGACAAAGAATGCTGAGTTGCATCCAAAGAACACCATACCTACTGTGAAGCATGGGGGTGGAAACATCATGCTTTGGGGCTGTTTTTCTGCAAAGGGACCAGGACGACTGATCCGTGTAAAGGAAAGAATGAATGGGGCCATGTATCGTGAGATTTTGAGTGAAAACCTCCTTCCATCAGCAAGGGCATTGAAGATGAAACGTGGCTGGGTCTTTCAGCATGTCAATGATCCCAAACACACCGTCGGACAACGAAGGAGTGGCTTCGTAAGAAGCATTTCAAGGTCCTGGAGTGGCCTAGCCAGTCTCCAGATCTCAAGCCCATAGAAAATCTTTGGAGGGAGTTGAACGTCTGTGTTGCCCAGCAACAGCCCCAAAACATCACTGCTCTAGAGGAGATCTGCATGGAGGAATGGGCCAAAATACCAGCAACAGTGTGTGAAAAACTTACAGAAAACGTTTGACCTCTGCCATTGCCAACAAAGGGTATATAACAAAGTATTGAGATAAACTTTTGTTATTGACCAAATACTTATTTTCCACCATAATTTGCAAATAAATTCATTAAAAATCCTACAATGTGATTTTCTGGAATTTTTTTCTCATTTTGTCTGTCATAGTTGAAGTGTACCTATGATGAAAATTACAGGCCTCTCATCTTTTTAAGTGGGAGAACTTGCACAATTGGTGGCTGACGAAATACTTTTTTGCCCCACTGTATAACGTGCCCCTCCAATAGCCAGAAAACACCGGCAAAGATGTGGACAAAATGCTGTGCCCATTAGACTGGGCATTACTTGTCATCAGCTCTAAATGTGTAATTAATTGTGCTAGACACTCCTATAACACATAATGGAAATGTACACTACTTGTCAAATGACATGTTTCAATCTCCGTTCCCCCTCTTTACATAAAGCATGCATGCCTACAGCATAGCGGGTGATGTGTTTTAATACAAACCTGCTGCTGAGGCATGAGAGCAGGGAATTGGCGTTACCTCCGGTCAGATGTGGTCAACTCAGCTTGGAGCGAGCAATCCTCTCGTTATCACCGCGTTAGTTGTTACGCGTTGACGGGGCATCACTCTCCCGACCTGTCCTCCTGCATTTACCTGGCCCTTTGAGCCAAGCATACGCGCCTATCAGCTCTTTAGCGGGTCCTTGCTCGCTCGACTTGAGAATCAGGTCGCGGTATTATTCTTTCAAGGTTATTTCCTTCTCTTTAAGGCCTTTGTATTCAGATCCTATGGGAGTTTTTATTTTCACGGCGTTGTTTTGGACCTTAAGTGGAGGTAAGGAAAATCAGGGTTTAATTTGTGAGGCTGCTGATCAATCAATGTATGAGCGTATCCAGTGTTAGATAACGCTCACGTTAGCCGAATCCATAGCCTGCCTGTTCTAACAGCCTTTTTAGTTATAGCTTTGCTTGGGACATTAGCCAGAACGTGTGATTGTGGGCTATTGATTGCAGTTAAGCGGAATGTTTATGTTATTTAGAGGATGTTTCCATGTTTTATAATATAGCTTATCAATAAAACGGAGGGGATAATGGATTGTGAGACAATTAAACCAAGAGGAGAAAAGTACAAAAAGGTCAATTGGTAGAATATATCTTAGCTTTTAAGATTTAGGATCAAGATAGACTTGTTACATAATTTGTTTAGAGCGCACCTTATCCAGTCCGTCACTAAATCTGTCCGTTAGCTATACATTTTCCCCGGGCAATGTGACTACATATTGATTGTTATTGAATACATGTGTATTGGAAATAGCCTTATGTAAGAATTACATCATAAATTAAGGGTATTTCTACATTAGCCAACCTAAAAGGAAATGATGTTGTCGTGCAAGACGCGATGAAAGCAGGGCACGTACGCTCCTGTAACTGTTAAACCTATTAATAATGCGCGCGGTGTTACAACCATGTCCTGTTTGAATATGCAAACATTGACCCCATCACCATAGTTTGATGTGACCAGTTTTGCATCGGTGTCGGGGCCTTTCGGGGAGTGTTTTGGGAGTAAAGATGTAATGTTGTGAGAAGGGGGGGGGGGCTGTACATGTATTATATAACAGTGTTGTATCAAAATATAACTGAGTTTAAGGGTAACGGTCTGTGTATAGTGAAATGTTTAGAGGCGTTAAGATCACCAATGTGCATGTGAACATAGACAGACCCCAGTCTCCTTGCCAATTGCCTTGTGAATAAAGGGGGTGAAGGGAGGTCTGCCAAGCCAATCAACATGGGATTGCAGCTTGAAAGGACCTGTGTCCCAGTTTAGGAGGAAGCATAACACGCGCTTTCTCCCACGCAACGTACAGCCCCTGTTGTTCGCACGTACCTTTGAATTAAGGCCTACCATTGACCTCCATTATCAATAACCTTAATGAGATCTGTAAGGGGATATGACTCAGTCGTTTAGCACTTGTGTAACATTCATTGGATGCCATGTGAGTCTGTTAACTAATAACATGGACATTTCCACTTCCTTGTTGAGGGAGGATTATTAAATCCTGTCCTGTTAGCTGCTTGGCATGTGACTGTCTTGGCCTTAAAAATAGACCCTGCTACTTTTAGGCAGAACAATTCAATTACTTTCCTTTTCTTTCCTGGCAGTGCTCAATCACCTCACTATGTGTGTGTTTTTGATTTGATTTATTAGGATCCCCATTAGCCGACGCCAATGGCGACAGTTAATCATACTGGGGTCCGACACTTAACGAAAAATACATCACAAACTTACAATACTTTACAATTTACATACATTTAAAAACATAAGCATGTAGTGTGTGTGTGTGCATCTATTAGTTACACGTACATGTCAGTACACACACACACACACACACACAAGTAGGTCACATGGGGGAGAGGCGTTTTGCCGGGAGGTGTTGCTTTAATTGTTTGTTGAAAGCAGGTTTGCTGTCCACTTGCGCTATAAGAGATGGAAGGGAGCTCCATGCACTCATGGCTCTGTATAATAAAAATCTAATCAAATCAAATGTTTTTTTGTCACATGCGCCGAATACAACAGGTAGACCTTACCGTGAAATGCTTACTTACAAGCCCTTAACCAACAATGCAGTTAAGAAAAGTAAGAGTTAAGTAAAATTATTTACTAAATAAACTAAAATTAAAAAATAAGAGACACAATAAAATAACTATAACGAGGCTATATACAATGGGTACCGGTATCAAGTCAATGTGCGGGGGTACAGGTTAGTCGAGGTAATTGAGGTAATATGTACATGTAGGTAGGGGTAGAGTGACTATGCATAGATAATAGATAACTGTTTCCTTGAATTTGTTCTGGACCTGGGGACAGTGAAAAGACCCCTGGTGGCATGTCTGGTAGGGTAAGTGTGTGTGTCAGTGCTGTTTGTAAGCTGACTATGCAAACAATTTGGAATTTCCAACACATGAATGTTTCTTATAAAAAAACAAGTGATGCAGTCGGTCTTTCCTCAACTCTTAGACAAGTGAGACTGGCATGCATGTTATTAATATTAGCCCTCTGATTACAATGAAGAGCAAGAAGTGATGCAGTCGGTCTTTCCTCAACTCTTAGACAAGTGAGACTGGCATGCATGTTATTAATATTAGCCCTCTGATTACAATGAAGAGCAAGAAGTGATGCAGTCGGTCTTTCCTCAACTCTTAGACAAGGGAGACTGGCATGCATGTTATTAATATTAGCCCTCTGATCACAATGAAGAGCAAGAAGTGATGCAGTCGGTCTTTCCTCAACTCTTAGCCAAGCGAGACTGGCATGCATGTTATTAATATTAGCCCTCTGATCACAATGAAGAGCAAGAAGTGATGCAGTCGGTCTTTCCTCAACTCTTAGACAAGTGAGACTGGCATGCATGTTATTAATATTAGCCCTCTGATTACAATGAAGAGCAAGAAGTGATGCAGTCGGTCTTTCCTCAACTCTTAGACAAGGGAGACTGGCATGCATGTTATTAATATTAGCCCTCTGATCACAATGAAGAGCAAGAAGTGATGCAGTCGGTCTTTCCTCAACTCTTAGCCAAGCGAGACTGGCATGCATGTTATTAATATTAGCCCTCTGATCACAATGAAGAGCAAGAAGTGCCGCTCTGTTCTGGACCAGCTTAACTAGGTTTTTCTTTGCAGCACTCGACCATATGACTGGACAATAATAAAGATAAGATAAAACTAGAGGCTGCAGGACTTGCTTTGTGGGTGTGGTGTCAAAAAAGCAGCACATTTCTTTATTATGGACAGATCTCTCCTCATCTTTACAACTTTTTAAACTATATGTTTTTACCATGATCATTTACAATCTAAGGTAATGCCAAGTAATGTAGTCTCCTCAACTTGTTCAAAAGCCACACCATTTATTACCAGATTCAGCTGAGGTCTTGTAATGGGTGTGTGTTGGTGGGAGGGAAGTCAGGCGCAGGAGAACGAACTTGGTATAAACGGAGTCCTTTAATAAGTGCTCACAAAACTCTGAAAACCAAAATAATAAAAGTGGGTACAAAACCCGTCGCACACCAAAATATAACTTGCCCATAACATACAATCTCCTACAAGGACATGAAGGGAAAAGGGTGGTTAAATACACAACATGTAATTGATGGGATTGGAACCAGGTGTGAAGCAAGACAAGACAAAACCAATGGAAAATGAAAATGGATCAGTGATGGCTCGAAGGTCGGTGACGTCGACCGCCGATCACCGCCCGAACAAGGAGAGGGACCGACTTCGGTGGAAATCGTGACGAGTCTAGAATTTAGGGAACGATTTTTACCAAATACAATGCTCTTTGTTTGAGAGATGTTCAGGACCAATTTATTACGGGCCACCAGGGGTCAAAGAAGATTACATTTCTTACGGTACGGGACACCAACGTGCGCGCATGTATTTTTTTTATACTACCAAAATGACAGGGCAGTCTACTCTGACACTGACAAACATATCAATGAAAACGATGTTGTCTGATCCATATAATCGCCCTACAAAAAGCGGAGTCACAAATACAATATGACGTTCATGTAACCTAGAGGAGGAAATTGTTCTCCAAAAACAAACAAAAGTGGCACTAAAAACACAGATTGGAGTCTTTTCATTCTCATCTCTTTACAGCGGTAGCCATTTGCTTTCCAAACAGTTTTTCAGCGATTATATTTTTCAATATTGCGATATATCTGGCTGGCCCTCTCTGCTTTTCACTGATAGTCGCAACTCAACAATCATCTATTTGATATTTGCAGGGCGCACTGCCCATATTGCAGGACTGTGGGCTATGTGATTTAAAACAATCCACAGCTTTCTTTTAAAGGAGCGAATGATCCTCTGTGGCCAAATCATGTTTTCTGGTGTAGTAGCCCTTGTTGAATGATTTTGATTTAATTCTGCATTGCTGATAAGGATATATAATTTTGGCTATGTAATTCTATTTACTCTAGGGGAAGCTTCCCCTAGCCTTATGGACGCATCGCCTATGCGTTTTAATGTGGCATAAAATCGACCAGTCATGATATTTAACAAAGGCACTCCTATCACTCCTGTAGGCTACCCACGCACATTCAGTATCCAAACCCCAACAGTGCACTGTGCACCTCCAATTTGATGAATGGAAAGAGACTGTTACAAAACACCTATATATTGTGTAATGAAATTCTGTGATTGTCCTTAGGCCTACACTTGTAGCCTGAATTGATGCATCCACTGTTGTCCACATGCATCTCTGTCTCGGCCACTCATCTCCGCCTTGAAAAATGTGCGTTCTCCTTAAACCCCAACACAATTTGGAGCGAATGCCACCCGGTTTCCAGTCAATTCACAAAGTTTATCATGCGGCTGACATGTAGTAATGTTAAATAATGGTGTAATAGCCTATATTTTGGGGGGGCATGTTGTATTAATTGTGATAGGCTCACGTTTTACCAGTAGGCATACCCCCACTACCATAACGGACCGCACCGCCTTACTTTTACCCCTGCTGGCCACCCATTCCAAATCTGACTTAAAGCCTCTGTTAATGGTTTCAGTGACTTCATTAGCTGTGGTTGCTGACATGTATATGGTTGAATCATCAGCCTACATGGACACACATGCTTTTTTAAATACCAGTGGCAGGTCATTGGTAAAAATAGAGAAGAGTTGAGGGCCTACAGTGTTGCCCTGCAGTACACCACACTTTACATGTTTGACATTAGAGAAGCGTCCATTAAAGAAAACCCTTTGAGTTCTATTATATAGATAGCTCTGAATCCACAGTATGGCAGAGGAGGGAAAGCCATAACACATACATTTTTTCAACAACAGGTTATCGTCAATAATACACTATATATGCAAAAGTATGTGGACACCCCTTCAAATTAGTGGATTCGGCTATTTCAGCCACACCTGTTGCTGACAGGTGTTTAAAATCGAGCACACAGCCATGCAATCTCCATAGACTAATTTTGTCAGTAGAATGGCCTTACTGAAGATGTCAGTGATGTTCGATCTGGCACCGTCATAGGATGCCACCTTTCCAACAATTCAATTAGTCAGATTTATGCCCTGCTAGAGCTACCCCGGTCACCTGTAAGTGCTGTTATTGTGAAGTGGGAATTTCTAGGAGCCACAATGGCTCAGGTCGTGAAGTGGTAAGCCACACAAGCTTACAGAATGGGACTACAGAGTGCTGAAGAGCGCAGCCCGTAAATATTGTCTGTCCTCGATTGCAACACTCACTACTGTGTTCCAAAGTGTCCCAATGCATAGTGCCAACTGTAAAGTTTGGTGGATGAGGAATAATGGAATATTTCATGGTTCAAGCTCGGCCCCTTAGTTCCAGTGAAGGGAAATCTTAACACTACAGCATACAATGACATTCTAGACGATTCTGAAATTCCAACTTTGTGGCAACAGTTTTGGGAAAGCCCTTTCCTGTTTCAGCATGACAATGCCCCTGTGCACAAAGCAAGGTCCATACAGAAATGCTTTGTCGAGATCGGTGTGGAAGAACTTGGTTGGCCTGCACAGAGCCCTGATCTCAACGCCATCGAACAACTTTGGGATGAATTGGAACACCGACTGCGAGCCAGGTCTAATTGCCCAACATCAGTGCCCAATCTCACTAATGCTCTTGTGGCTGAATGGAAGCAAGTGCTTGCAGCAATGTTCCAACATCTGGTGGAAAGCCTTCCTAGAAGAGTGGAGGTGGTTATAGCAGCAAAGGGGGTACCAACTCCATATTAATGCCCATGATTTTGTATTGAGTTGTTCGGCGAGCAGGTGTCCTCATACTCAAAGGCTTCACTGAAATCTAACATTACGCCTCCCACAAGCTTGGTATTATCAGTTTCTTTCAACCAATCATCAGTCATTTGTGTTAGTGCAGTACATGTTTGGTGCCCTTTCTAAGAATTCTGAAAGTCTGTCGTTAATTTCTTTACAGAGAAATAGCATTCTGTTTGGCCAAACACAATTTCTTCCAACAGTTTGCTAAGAGCTGGCAGCACAACCTGGTCTCAGAGCATTTCATATTATTCTGTATGTAAATCAGTGACACTCCATTTAGTATGATAAGTTACATTCGTATGCTATGTATTCATTTGTGTATGTCCATCTCCCATTTCATATGATATGTTATGAATTACAATTTGTATTATATGTTACGAATTCGCAAAATGTACAATATGTTATGAATTATCAAAACTTACAATATGTTATGACTTTGCAAAACATATGATATGTTACAAATTCTAGCTAGGTGGCTAATGTTATCTAGCTGGCTAATGTTAGCTAGGTTAGGGTTCAGGTTAGGGTTAAGTTTAAGAGTTAGGGTAAGGGTTGGGGAAAGGATTAGCTAAAAGGGTTAAGATTGGGGTTAGGGGAAGGGTTAGCTAAAATGCTAAATAGTTGCAAAGTAGCTAAAAAGTAGTAGGGTATTTGCTAATTAGCTAAATTGTTAAAGTTGTAGATGATGAGATTTGAACTCAAAACCAGCCACCCTACTTAAGGGTTAGCTTAAGGGTAACTATCTGTTTTATGTAACATCACGTATTATACTAATCTGAGTGTCCCAGATTTACGTTTACTATGTTACGTCGAGTCTATGAGACCAGGCTGGGCAGCACGCTGATAGGTCTGCTGTTTGAACCAGTAAAGTCGTTTTACCACTCTTGGGTAGTGGAATGAATTTGGCATCCCTCCAGGCCTGAGGACAAACACTTTCCTCAAGGCTCAGATTAAAGATATGACAGATAGGAGTGGCTATAGAGTCAGCTACCATCTTTAGTAGTTTTCCATCTATATAAGTGTTAAATGCCAGGAGGGTTGTCATAATTGAATCATAACAATAATTTTTCCTCCTCTCCCACATTAACTTTACAAAATACAAACTTGCAATGATTTTCTTTCATTATTTGTATTTTTATGAATGAATACGATGGCTCACAGTTCGCTGTAAGCATTTCCTGCATAAGTTGGCCCACTCTTCCAATTAACTAATCATTAAAATATTATAATTGGCAACATCAAATGGTTTCAGCCAGTCAGATGTGAAGCCAGACTTATTAGCCACTCCTTTTGCCCCAACTCTTTCAACCATACAGTTTTACAATTCCTCATCAATCCATGGAGCCTTAACAGTTCTAACAGTCAGTTTCTTAACAGGTTCATCAGTAATTGGAAGAAGAAATGTCATAAATTCATCAAGTGCAGCACCTGGATGCTCCTTATTAATCACATCAGACCAACAAATATGTTTAACATCATCCACATAAGAGTCACAGCAAAATCATTTGTATGATCTCATAAACAATATTTTAGGCCCAGCTTTTGGAACTTTGGCTTTCCTGGATATAGCCACTATACTGTGATCATTGCATCCAATGGGTACAGATACAGCTTTAGAACAAAGTTCTACAGTATTAGTAAAAATATGATCGATACATGTGGATGATCTTGTTCATGTAGTGTTTGTAAACACCCTGGTAGGTTGATTAATAACCTGAACCAGATTGCACACACTGGTTACAGTGAGAAGCTTCCTCTTGCTCTTGAGAGGACAGATTAATGAAAACCAGTCAATATTCAGGTCCCCAAGAAAGTAGACCTCTCTGTTTACATCACATACACTATCAAGCATTTCACACACATTATTTAGATACTGACTGTTAGCACTTGGTGGCCTATAGCAACACCCCAAAATAATAAGCTTTAGATGAAGGTGAACCTGTAACCACAACACTTAAATAACATTTGACATGAGATATTCTCTAAGCATTGCAGGGATATGGATCTGAATATATATATATACAGCAACACCTCCCCCATAAGCATTCCTGTCTCTTCTATAGATGTTATATCTTTATCTTGCTACTGCTGTTTCATCAAAGGAATTATTTGATTGAATCTCAGAAATGGCTAATGTATGATGTTATCTGATGTTAGCAAGTTATTGAATTCATGAACCTTATTTATTTTTAATGATGAATTTTTTGGAACTTTTTACCCCATTTTCTCCCCAACTGGTAGTTATAGTCTTGTCCTATCGCTGCAACTCCCGTATTGACACGGGAGAGGCGAAGGTCGAGAGCCATGCGTCCCCCGAAACACAACCCTGCCAAGACTCACTGCTTCTTGACACACTGTTCACTTAACACGGAAGCCAGCCACACCAATGTGTCAGAGGAAACACCGTACAACTGGCAACTGTGTCAGTAGGCATGCGCACGGCCCGCCACAGGAGTCGCTAGAGCGCGATGAGACAAGGACATCCCTGCCGGCCAAACCCTCCCCTAACCCAGACAACGCTGGTCCAATTGTGCGCCGCTTCATGGGTTTCTCAGTCGCGGCTAGCTGAGACACAGAATTGAACCCGGATCTGTAGTGACGCCTCAAGCACTGCGATGCAGTGCCTTAGACCGCTGCACCTCTTGGGAGGCCTCATGAACCTTATTTCTGAGGCTACATATGTTATCAGAGATAGACACAATGTGTAAAAGAGCAAACAAAGCAAGAGAAAAAAAACTAACATTCAGCAGAAACAATATACAATTATTTGGAAAGACTACATTTGTATCTCCCTCTCTACTCTCTCTCTAATCTCACTCTCTCTCTCTCTCTCTCTCTCTAGTGGGATGCCTGCCTCTATCCTCCTCTCTACAGGTTGGAAAGGTCAGAGACAAAGCATTTGTGTTATCTCTATGATGTTTATTTTGAGTGTATTATAACACTGCTAACATATTGTGTGTAATTGATATTGACACGGTAACTGATAATTGTGTGTGTGTGTGTGTGTGTGTGTGTGTGTGTGTGTGTGTGTGTGTGTGTGTGTGTGTGTGTGTGTGTGTGCTCGTGCCCTCAGGTTGCTGACTGTATTCAGGACTCCCTGAATAGTAATGGCGGTGTGCCACATCCTGGCTGTGACAAACTGAAAACTGGTGACAACTCCTATCTATTTCTCTTATCTGACATAACCTCCTTCAGCTGCACATATGCACTAGACCACACAGTGCACTTATTCAACTATATTCACTATAATTGTAATGCGTCAAAATTGAGATTTAGTTTATCATGGCAATGGAATCATGACACTGATTACTGTACGTGAGGAATACCCTTTATTTCATTATTTAATCAATATTTAATCAATCTTCCATTACAAATAGTCATGGCAACACCTGTCACTGAGGCGGATAGGTATGATTATGTCTCGTCTGAGAAGATGGACATGGTCAGTGTTGAGCAACCAGTGTTGTGTTCTGTTGTGCAGATGATGCTGTCCACAGGCACCAGGGTCTCCTGAGGGAGCTGCAGGAGCTGGCCCAGGAGGGTAAGTCTGACTACAGTTATTAGCTAATACTTTACCACTGAAGTACCCAGGGACAGACTGGGATCAGAAATTAGTCTGAGTATTTCTAACACACCTGTCATTTTTTTCTTTGAATTATAATTTGGCGCAAAACCCCCAAATTAGAAAGGCCCATTGACCTTCAAATGGACCAGTCCATCTCTGGAAGTAGCCCTGACAATGTTGTCATCATCACAGTAATATGGAATATCATAACATACTGACTTATTGAGAGAAACAGTCTAATTGTTGCAATATCTTTGCTATGCTATGTTGGTTTCAGAGTCAGGTAATTATACATGGAAATCAAGATAAAAATCTTCCTAAACATGTTTTGTTGAACTTGCTGTAATATGCTTTAAATTGTACAGTAACTAACCACCTCAATTTATTTTATTCTTACAGAGAGGGAAAGAGAGAGAGACTATGGGAGGGCGAAAAAGCTAAATGAGGAGAACCAGGCTGAGGGAGAGAGGGACAGAGAGAGGAGGGAGGAGGAGGAGCAGAATGATGACCAGAGGGAGACTGAGAAAGACGAACTGAGAGAGAAAGAGATGAAGGCAGAAGGGGTAGAGGAGGAGAAGGTGGAGATGAAGGACAGAACGAATGAGGAGATGAGAGAAGAGCCCAGACTGGAGGAGAAAAGGGGGGATGAGGAAGAGAATGCGAAGGAGCTGGAGGAGCTCTTCTCAAAGGAGCTAAGGAAGATAGGAGAGGAGGAAAAAGAGGACAGGGAGCTTGAGGAGCTGCTCAAGGAGCTGAAGAAGAAAAGGTATGAGTCGGTGAAGGAGAAAGAGCTCCATAGTGGGTCAGAAGCAGAGGAGGAGAGGAACAAGGATGAGGGGGAGGAGCAGAAAAAGGGAGAGAAAGAGCAGCTAGATATTCTTGAGATTGAAGAGAGGAAACGCAGCAAGGAGAGGAACAACAACGAGGTGGAGCTGATGGTGGAGAAAGAGAAGGTGGAGCGGGAGCTCAAGGAGCTGCTGGAGGAACAGGACAGCAAGAAGAACGTGGAGAAGGAGAAAGAGAGGGAGGAAAAACAGGAGGAACTAGCAGAGCTCCTCAAAAAGATGAAACGTGTGCAAGAGGAGGAGGAGGAGAGAAAAGAGGAGGGGAAGAGAGAAACTGCCGGGGATGAGGCGAAAGTGGACAATGAGCGAGAGAAGGAGGGAGAGATTCGCAAGGAATTGGAGAAGGTGAAAACGGGAGAGAGTGAGGAAGTTAAGGATCCTCAGCAGAAGAGAGTGATGGAGAAAGCAAGTGATGAGTCGACCCGTCAGTTTGAAAAGGAGAGGAACAGGAACGATGACGAAGAAGCAAATGAGGCAGATGAGGTTGAAAACAATGATTGGGAAGAGGAAGAGGAGGATGAGGATAAAAAGGAGGATGTTGAGCAGGATGAAGGAGAAGTAAGTGGGCGAGAGTCAACACGGCTGAGCTTGTAAAGCTGATACTGTAATTGCTAATTGACTATGTCTCCGTGTGTGTGTGTGTGTGTGTGTTAGTGTGTGTATGTGTGTGTGTGTGCACCTAACACACTTTCTGATCTGATCTGTTCTGTGTGCCTACAGGAGCTTCTGGAGATTGAGGCAGAGCTGCAAAAAGTGGCTGCAGAGCTTCGGGAGCTTCACAGGGGTCGTTAAATTCTAAATTACACACACACACACACACACACACACACACACACACACACACACACACACACACACACACACACACACACACACACACACACACACACACACACACACACACACACACAACACAAGACAGACAGATAACGACCCAGTGCAGCACTCTCTCTCATGCTATCACACACAGAAACAGACACAACTAACATACTTAGTAAAATAGTATAATCATAATGCTTTTGATGGGATGTAGTTCTGTAGGTAGTTGCATTTGAGTAAAAACAAACAAGTACACTTCTCCCCATCCCTGCATTCAGAGATTACAAGCTCTTTAGATGTGTCTTTCTGTGTGCTGCCATTATCAAAGATTGTTTAGTAGGCAAGATGTACAACCTTGCACATGTAAAGCTATCGTTAGTCTACATCTCATGATACAAGATCGTTAAGTGGGAAAGACATCTCCTTTACGGTATGTCTCGTGTATATATTTTGTGCAATAATTAAAAATCTATGTGTGAGATTTGTTATGGTCATTGAGACTGTTAATGTAAGCAATTAACTTACACTGTTATTACACTGTTATTACTGTTATTACAATTAACTTACACTGTTATTTATAATATTGACATATTGATTTCTGTGATTGATTTCCATGTGTATATGAACAAAAAGTGAGGATTGTGCTATCTGGCTAATGCACTGTTAATATCAGACTGTTAATTAAGAACTGGGGTGACACTCAGGGACAATCTCCATTGCATACTCCTCACGTATTCTCTCCTCACCTCCTTCTCAAAACCCATTGGAGGAGAAGGTCAGAGAGGAGAGCATCTGTCTTTCTCATCCAATGGGTTTTGAGATGGAGATGAGGACGTGAGGAGTATGCAATTGAGATCTTCCCTCAGAAAGAGACGGCGTGTGACCACGGAAACCTCTTCAGTATTGATGTACAGTGTGTCATGACATAATGTTCTATAATAAGAAGAGCATGATTGTTCCTGAAGTTTATTTTTTTTATTTTTGCAGTTCGGGTCACCAAGGTGGTCAAGAGTCATAGAAATAGAATGAATGGAAATGTCCGTTCTAGTAATTATATTTCTATGGCCAGGGTGGCACCCCAGCTCTTCTCCCAACTTTGCACTCCTATCTTAACCAGCCAAGGAAGTCTAGCGAGGGGAGTGACATCATTAAGACATCTCTGGTATGTGGTCCTAATAAACAATGACAGTTCTAAAACGTTTTTTTTTTTAAGTTGGCAAGATATTGATGTTCACCGACATCCTTTTTCATAGTTTGGGATCTCCACTGTTACGCAGCCATGTTTGAATAAAAAATATCAGGAAACAGTGCCCCCACATGTTAAATCAATATAAGTTGCATGGTTAATAACATGTGGAGGAATAACAATAACTGCAATACAAGAAGAAGAAGAGGAATATTAAGACAACTTATTCAAACCAATAAAGTTATAAAAATGTACATATTAAAGCAAAATATATGATGATGATTCTCTGTAAATGTACTTTATTATGTAATTTAAATGCATCATGAATTGACTTTTAAATGTAAACACTCCTTTTCTATCGAACATTGATTTACAATTATAAACTGGGTGGTTTGAGCCCTGAATGCTGATTGGCTGACAGCCATGGTATATCAGACCATATACAACAGGTATGACAAAATCTTTATTTTTACTGCTCAAATTACGTTGGTAACGTTTATAATAGCAATAAGGCACCTTGTGGTGTATGGCCAATATACTACGGGCTGTATCCAGGCGCTTTGGGTTGTGTCGTGCATAAGAATAGCCCTTAGCCATTGTATAATGGCCATATACCACACCGCTCAGGCCTTATTGCTTAATTATGTAACACTGGTAACTGTTGGGACGCATATAAAACACATCAACACCATGTAAGGAATCAAACAGGCTACTCACTACATGTTGTGAGATTTACTCAAGAATGTATACCATTTCAACATTTAGAAATATATTTACCAAATGTATTTCATCAGAAAAGGGTTGTGGATTGTAAGTGGGATGTAAAGGACCAATTAGTGGAGGTCAACATTTGTAATTGTACTGGCCCAATCAGAGTCCTGCATCTGTGCCTGCTGTGTCTTAAATGCTAAATGTCAATCAATAAAATCACAGTGTATGATATTTTTCAATCATTGTTACTTCTATAAGAGTAGTGGTTGGTTGTCTTCATTGACTGATCACAGTCTCTTATCTATTCATACAAAATTCTGACACCTACGGTGCCAGTCAAAAGTTTAGACACACCTACTCATTCAAGGGTTTTTCTTTATTCTTACTATTTTCTACATTGTATAATAATAGTGAAGACATCAAAACTATGAAATAACACATATGGAATCATGTAGTAACCAAAAAAGTGTTACATTTTAGATTCTTCAAAGTAGCCACCCTTTGCCTTGATGACAGCTTTGCACACTCTTGGCATTCTCTCAACCAGCTTCACCTGGAATGCTTTTCCAACAGTCTTGAAGGAGTTCCCACATATAATTAGCAATTGTTGGCTGCTTTTCCTTCACTCATCCCAAACCATCTCAAATGGGTTAAGGTTGAATGATTGTGGACGCCAGGTCATCTGATGCAACACTCCATCACTCTCCTTCTTGGTCAAATAGCCCTTATACAGCCTGGAGGTGTGTGCTGGGTCAAAACAAATTATAGTCCCACTAAGTGCAAACCAGATGTGGTGGTGTATCGCTGCAGAATGGTGTGGTAGTCATGCCGGTTAAGTGTGCCTTGAATTCTAAATAAATCACTGACAGTGTCACCAGCAAAGCACCATCACACCTCCTCCTCCATGCTTCACGGCGGGAACCACACATGCGGAGATCATCCGTTCACCTACTCTGCATCTCACAAAGACACAGTGTTGGAACCAAAAATCTCAAATTTGGACTCATCAGACCAACAGACAGATTTACAGCAGTCTTATGTCCATTGCTCGTGTTTCTTGGCCCAAGCAAGTCTCTTCTTATTATTGGTGTCCTTTAGTATTGGTTTCTTTGCAGCAATTCGACCACGAAGGCCTGATTCACGCAGTCTTCTCTGAACAGTTGATGTTGAGATGTGCCTGTTACTTGAACTCTGTGAAGTATTTATTTGGGCTGCAATTTCTGAGGCTGGTAACTCTAATGAACTTATCCTCTGCAGCAGAGGTTACTCTGGGTCTTACTTTTCTGTGGCGGTCCTGGTGAGAGCCAGTCTCATCATAGCGCTTGATGCCTATTGCGACTGCACTTGAAGAAACTTTCAAAGTTCTTGAAAATGTCCGTATTGACTGACCTTCATGTCTTAAAGTAATGATGGACTGTCATTTTCTCTTTGCTTATTTGTGCTGTTCTTGCCATAATATGGACTTGGTCTTTTATCAAATAGGGGTATCTTCTGTATACCACCCCTACCTTGTCACAACACAACTGATTGGCTCAAACGCATTAAGAAGGAAAGAAATTCCACAAATGTACTTTTGACAAGGCACACCTGTTAATTGAAATGCATTCCAGGTGACTACCTCATGAAGCTGGTTGAGAGAATGCCAAGAGTGTGCAAAGCTGTCATCAAGGCAAAGGGTGGCTACTTTAAAGAATTCAAATATAAAATATATTTTGATTTGTTACACACTTTTTTGATTACTACATGATTCCATATGTGTTATTTCATATTTTTGATGTCTTCACTAAAAAAGATAGAAAGAAAGAAAAACCCTTGAATGAGTAGTTGTGTCCAAACTTTTGACTGATACTGTATGTGTCTGCAAGGAGAGGTGACTCAGACCCATATTATGAGATTTATTTAAAGGCAACAGTTGTCGATTAGGTCTCCTACTTCCAGGAGCTTTCTGTACAGTATGTATCATAGAAGATGAGCCAGGTCAGGGTCAAGGGTCAATGGTGAACCCAGGTCAGAGTTCAGAGGTCAGCCTGGGGAGTCGAGGGAGCAGGAGGACATGTTGCCTGGGGTTCTTCCAGTTCTTGGTTGTCCAATACTGACTCAATGTGACTGAGGAGGGAGGAGAAGAACTGAGGCACTCCCTCATAGCCTGGAAGAGAGGGATGGAAAGATATGGTTGATGAGGGAGGGAGCTAGAAAGAGAACATGAAATTGAGTAAGAGTGAAAGAGTAACATGGAAGCAAATATAGCAGAATGAAGTGACTTTGAAGACTGTAAGTCGTTCTGGATAAGAGTGTCTGTTAATGACAAATGGAAATGAAGGATGGCCCAGTGACCTGGGAAGATGTTAATGTCGATGATAGTGAGGGTGTGTGTGTCGATGCTGACGATGACATCCACCCCGAACAGAGCCATGCCCAGCTCTGCCCTCAGCTCTCTTACTAGGGCCACCATGGCCTCACCACTGGGGGGAGGCAGGCTCGACACCTTCTCATCCAGCTGAGACACAACACCACAGGACAGATGATCAGTTCATCTGTTCAGGATCCCTATTCACAAAGTGTATCAGAGTAGGAGTGCTGATCTAGGATCAGGTCCCCCTGTCTATGTGATCGTTATGATCAACAACAAAAAAATATAAAATTAAAGATCTTAGCTCAGCACTACTACTTTGAGACACATTATGAATATGGGCCCTGGATAGTACAAGGCCAATTGCACACAGTGGGTCAAGTAGAACAGGGTAAAGGAGATTAAATTAAATTGTACAGGAATCAGTGCCAGTGAATCAAATTGAACAGAGTTGATTGTCCGAGTGGAGGTCGTACTAACTGCAGTGAGGTGGGAGCAGGACTCTGGCTTGGACACCTCGTGGCTGTTGAAGAAGATCGTCTTCCTCTCTGGAGTCACAAAACATGCCATAGACATTAGGAAGAAGTTATATTGCAACAGATGATTAAAAACAGTATAAGCATGAGAATGAGAAATATCGAGAGAGGGAGAAGAAGAGGGAGAAAGAGGTGAGGGTGTGTCCACACTAACCATAGGGTCCAGGGGGGAAGTTCTTCAGCGAGGGCCTCTCCACAGTGAAGTGGTCCTCTCCCACCACAAACACCTTGTGCAGCACGGCACCGTGGTTGACGAAGCTCTGCAGCACACAGGGAGGGCGGGCCTCTGACAGACCAGCCATGCTGAAGATCAGAGACATCTATGGTATGGTGAGAGAACAGGGACACTAAAGTCTGAAGAACTAGAGGGAGAGCCATGGGCTACGAAACACCAATACATTTCTATAGAGTTCACAGTGTCAACAAAGCAGCAAATCACTGAGCCACACAAAAAGACAGAACTGGTTTTATTTTATTGTTTATATATGGAATGTACGGGGAAATATGCAAAAAAAGACTCAATAGAAAGACAGGCAGTCTCTTACGTCATGGGAACAGGATCCATGAGCCACCCTGGTTTTACAGACTAAGAGGAAGAGGAATAGTGAGGTGTGAGGAGACACAATACAACACGCGATCTTATGGGACAGTTTCCCAGTCACAAGATCAGCCTAGTCCTAGACTAAAACTCACTTTCAATGGACAATCTTCATTGAACATGCTTCTTATTCCAAGACTAGGCTGAATCTGTATCCCGGGGAATCGGCCGTAAATGTCTTGTAAATTAGACCATAAAAGTTTGCCAAAAACTGAATCACCATAGTGATTCAGTGTGGAGCCTCTGTATATAATAATACGATTAATTAGGTTTATGTTTATGTGTTTGGTTGTAGACAGTCCCTCACTGACTCAGAGGGAAGCTGAGGCCCTTGCTCTCCACGTCCTGCTGGATGACTGACAGGTCACTGGTGCTGATCTCCAGGTAGGGAGGGCTGCTGATTCGCCATTCTACATGGGGGCGGGATCAGGAAGAGCATAAGGAGAGAGAGCGCTTGGCTTGGTAGATGTCTAGAGGAAGGACAGTGAGGCTACTATACTGTACCTCTCAGGGAGTTCTGAAGCTGGCTCATAATCCGATAGGAGGCGAAGCGATCCAGTAGCTGGCTCATTGCTGGAAGGGGGTCCAGGAGAACAGTATGGGGATGGGTGGACACATAACCCTAAAACAAAAACATATACTTTAGTATGATAAAATATGATGTTGTTATCACTGTTGAATCTAATTAAATGTGTAATTTTACCATACCTGGAAGTTGTCAAGGAGCTGTTGCGACTGGCTGTCATACTCTGCCTTGACAATGACATCAGAGAGCTTGTGTACAATGACCGCAAAAGGTCCTTGAGACTCCAATGGCTGACTGAGATCTATCTGTATCCGAAGAGAAAGGGAAGTGTGAATTAAATATCCTCTGCCTCAGGCACAACTTGATGTGTAGACATTCAAATGTAATGCTATGACATGCACTTGTGAGGCAAAAGCTATTGTTCCCCTCTGTTTGAGAGGACCTCCAAGCAGGTGACTGCAGGTGGCAGTGACAGAAACGACTGGCATGTCAGACATCTGAAACTGACAAGACAGAGACAGAGACAGACAGGGAGAGATGGAGTAAGTGAGTGTGTTAGAAAGAGAGAGCAAGAGAGAGAGGGGGGGTAGGGTGAGAGAGAGAGAGAGAGAGGGAGGGGGTAGGGTGAGAGAGAGAGAGAGAGAGAGAGAGAGAGGGGGTTAGGGTGAGAGAGAGAGAGAGAGAGGGGGAGGGGGTAGGATGAGAGAGAGAGAGAGGGGGGTAGGGAGAGAGAGAGAGAGAGAGGGGGGTAGGGAGAGAGAGAGAGAGAGAGAGAGAGAGAGGGAGAGGGAGAGGGAGAGGGAGAGGGAGAGGGAGAGGGAGGGGGTAGGGTGAGAGAGAGAGAGAGAGAGGGGGTAGGGAGAGAGAGAGAGAGAGAGAGAGAGAGAGAGAGAGAGAGAGAGAGAGAGAGAGAGAGGGGGGGGGAGAGAGAGAGAGAGAGAAAGGGAGAGGGAGAGGGAGGGGGGTAGGGTGAGAGAGAGAGAGAGAGAGAGAGAGAGAGAGAGAGAGAGAGAGAGAGAGAGAGAGAGAGGGAGAGGGGGGTAAGGTAATAAAAGTGCAAACAAAGGAATGACAGAAGGAACTTAGACAAACAAAGGAATGACAGAAGGAACTTAGACAAACAAAGGAATGACAGAAGAAACTTAGATAAACAAAGGAATGACGGAAGGAACTTAGATAAACAAAGGAATGACAGGAGGAACTTAGACAAACAAAGGAATGACAGAAGGAACTTAGACAAACAAAGGAATGACAGAAGGAACTTAGACAAATAAAGGAATGACAGAAGGAATTTAGATAAACAAAGGAATGACAGAGGGAACTTAGACAAACAAAGTAATGACAGAAGGAACTTAGACAAAGGAATACACTTTATTTTATGTGTGAATGTGTGTCTATGTGACACAAATTAACATACAAACAAAACCAGAACTTGTTCAACTGGCATAACTTGTTACCCAACTACACTATAAAGCAATTACCAATGTATTACTCACATGCCTACAGATTGTATTTTTACAACCTTATAATGACACTATTCTCATGTCTTCCATCACAAACCTGAGAACATAATGCAATGTAATGGAAAATGACTTACCTCAACCACCTCAACACTGTGGCTCCTGACCAGCGGGGATTCAATGTTGAGTGAAAATGTTAGGTGACAATTTATGACAGTTACACTGAGGAGAACGCATATGAGTAAGGCTGCAGGAGAAGCTCCATTTTAGCCTACAGTAGTATTATGTTTGCAATATCATAAATTCAAAGTTTAAACTTACGCACAAAGCTCAGCAAAAGCAACCAGATTAATTTGTCTCCGTTTCTTATCACTCAGACAGAAACCTACCCTGCGTCTAGACATTTGGGCAGAGGAGCAATGCCTCGCCTGGTTGTGCAAAGGGTATGCAATACTGATGACTTCGGGGCGTGTTTGTGAGAGAGAGAGAGAGAGAGAGAGAGAGAGAGAGAGAGAGAGAGAGAGAGAGAGAGAGAGAGAGAGAGAGAGAGAGCGACCTCTTCTTTACGAAATGGGAGTAGGCACAGGTTTTCATATACTGAAGGGCAGTGGTTCAGAAACTTTTAAGGAACTCTGTCAGCCATCAATTTACTCTTGAAAGTTGTAATAGTATAATCCACAAGGTGCAATTTATAAATTGGGTTGTGCACCATCAGTTTTCCTCTTGTCATGTCAGTCATTGCAGATCTTAGAGCTATTTAGTAAGTAGCTCTAAGATCTGTAAGTAATTCCCAGATCAGCTAGCCCGTGTCAGCTAACGTTTTTTAGCCCATATATTTTGCTGTAATGTTTAAGTCACATGAATACACATTACACATGGCAAAATATATAGAATTGCACGAAAATGTGCTTTATTAAAAGTTCAAAGTGTTTACTTCACCCCATCACAAAACATGTAAAATGGCAAGAAATAAACTTTAAACTTACAAAAGATTATCTCCATCAACAAGAGGGGTGTGAACAGTTTGTGTCATGAACAGTGGGGGTGTTCCCCAATGCTGGAAGAGGGACCAGAGTGAAAAAAGTTTGGGAACCATTGCTGTAGGGGGCCCTACCATAATTTGTTTAATAAGATACATGTTTTCTCATGATTTATTTTGCCAGTAGGCCTATATCCTTCCACAGACAACTTCCTTATTGCGATCAAATTATAATCAGCCTTACCAGTGTGCTGTTAACAATATTACCGTGAGCAACAATAGTACAATCGGTGGTCCGCCTTCAAAATAAAGGTTCCCAAATGAACCATGCAAACGGGTACAAATTGTACAATCATGCCACAACTGGACTAGATCATGCTAAACAAAGTTGAAATGTTGTTATAGAAATTCAACAAAATATAATAATTTGTTAATTTGTTGAAATCTGTTGAAATCGCAATATGGATATATTAGACTTTATAATTGCATTGGGGGCATACTTACATTGCAATGTACAGCCTTACCTAAGGATCTTTGGTTCAGCCTACTAAATGACACTCACAGAACATAACTATGTAGAGTGTACACAAATATTAGCATCATAGCTCTTATTGAATGAATTTAAAGGAAAATCCACAAAAAAAACTATATTTTGGTATTTGTTTCATTGGTCTATTGTTGATATAGTCCCAAACTGTTTTCCATGTCAGCAATCACGTTTTTAAGATATATCACTTTCAAAATTCAGAAATACAGCCGGTATGATGCATTGTGCATCTTATGATTCTGCGTTTTGCATCATATTGACTAGCATAGCTGTTCTGTGAATGTCACGGAGTAGGCTGAGGCCCCATTTCATGGACACAAGATCCATAGGTTAGGCTGTACATTGGAATGGAAGTATGCCCCCAATGCAATTCTGAAGTCTAATATATCCACAGTGCAATTTCAACCAAATGTTACATTTTTGTCAAATTAACTCATTATTATCTTTTGTTGAATTTGTATAGCAACATTCCAACCTTGTTTAGCAATTTAGTCCAATTGTGGCATGATTCTACTTTTGTTATCCGTTTGCTTTAGTTTCAATTATGGACTTTTATTTTGAAGGCAACCCGCCGAGTCCACTATTGTTGCTCACGCTAATGTTGTTCACAACACATATGTGCCAACCTTTCATGATTCTTTGAAAAAAGAAAGAGAAAGTAAAACTCCTGGAAGCTTTACAAAAGTCTTTATCGTCGTCTGCTCTCTATTGTAGAGTGATCTTCTTTTTTTGTACCACAAAAATAAAAATAAACTATGAGTATAGTCCTGTAAGGTTATTAGGCTACTGCAGAAAAGGTAACAGGTATCTCGCCGAAAGTTCACTTCTGGTGACCATCATTTGAAGCAAAGCAATGTCCCGTGGTTCGAATGCTGGATTTGACCGACACATCACGATTTTTTCTCCTGAGGGCCGCCTCTATCAAGTCGGTGAGATATTTTGCTTCATTCCTCCGGTTTTGCTTCATGCAGCGGATGACCTAGGCTAGTCTAGCCTCTGTATAGGTATCGTTCTGTAGCATCTCAAATGTAAGATATTCGCAATATGTTGCGCTGTATACGATGTTGAGCATCTCCATAGGCCAAAAGTGTAGTATATTGTGATTATAAACATAGAGTGATTGTGTATTTCACATAGAATATGTCGGGGGGGACGAATGTTTTAAATGTGCTTTTCTTGTCTGTGGTATTATTTGTTCGTCAATTAAGCGATCTACCAATGTTTGAGACTTTCCCAAGAGCACATTTAGAAGTATAGTATTCAAAAAGTCCCCTGTTTACCCCATGCAGCTTTTAAAAGTTAGCCTATATTTAAGAAGTATAATCTCATGTTCTCATGTGTTGCCCCTCAGAGTATGCCTTCAAAGCCATCGCGCAGGGTGGGTTGACATCACTGGGCGTGCGGGGGACAGACTGTGCTGTGGTGGTCACACAGAAGAAAGTGCCGGTAAGATATTCCGCGTCGGTCCTGAGCTACATCTCCATGGTACCAGGAGCTTCTTTCTTGGTTGTCTTTGTCTTCATCCAAATTAGAAAAAGAACGCCGATATCTGGCTTGAGAGAAAGAGTCAGTCATGAACAGTGAAGCATGACCGAGTGGTGTCTCGAGGGTTCCTGCTGATGGGACACACGCCATGGTTTTGTTAAAGCTTGTCCAAGGAAAGCTGGTATTGTGGAACCAACCCAATATTCCTAACAACAATGAGGTATCATCTATTATATGTATGTATATATGTGCCCCTGTCATTATAATACAG
The DNA here is from genome assembly GCF_036934945.1 of Oncorhynchus masou masou. Lineage (NCBI taxonomy): Eukaryota > Metazoa > Chordata > Actinopteri > Salmoniformes > Salmonidae > Oncorhynchus > Oncorhynchus masou. The sequence goes on from NC_088224.1 coordinate 59,679,827, forward strand.
GACAAGCTGCTGGATTCTGCCACTCTGACCAACATGTACCCACTTACCCCACGCATTGGATGTGTGATGACAGGACACAATGGTGTGTATAACGGCACAGACGACATCTCACATCACACACACGCACACACACACACACACACACACACCACACGCACACACACATCACACACACGCACACACGCACGCACACATCACACACACGCACACACGCACGCACACATCACACACACGCACACACACCACACGCACACACACATCACACGCATGCACACATCACACACACACACACACACCACACGCACATCACACGCACGCGCACGCACGCACACACACACACACACACCACACATCACACACACGCACGCACACATCACACACACGCACACACACACACACCACACGCACACACACATCACACGCACGCACACACACACGCACACACACACACCACACGCACGCACACACACATCACACGCACACACACACACACACACCACACGCACACACACATCACACGCACACACACACGCACGCACACACACACACCACACGCACACACACATCACACACACGCACACACACACACACACATACACACTCACATTTACCCTCTCTTCCTCTCCCCCCTCAGCGGACAGTCGATCCCAGGTCCACAGGGCACGAGTGGAGGCCGCCGAATGGAAGTACAAGTTTGGCTATGACATCACAGCAGACATGTTGTGTCGGAGAATGGCGGACATCTCCCAGGTCTACACACAGAATGCTGAGATGAGACCTCTGGGATGCTGTGAGTGGTGTCGTCCCGTCACCCGGTCTCTCTTTCCTCTTCCTCTCCATTGATTCACCACACTAGAATTCCAAATGGTAGCGCATAGAATGACTCTTTCCACTTTGTTCTATTAAGGCACACTGGCTGATGGAGAATGATGATGTAGTATTTACAGCCACATCCATATATGATTTGGTTTTTACCTTGTGTCAAATTGAGACCTTTCTACAAAAAAAATATATAGAATTCTACAGTGTTCAGCAGTTATCAAACTATATACCTTAACTAGGCACTACATCATTTTAGTTCAGTAGTTATCCGTTTTGAGCAGTTTTCTAAGTAGTAGTTAATTTTATTATTAACAAAATACAAAAAAATCATGTAAAAAATAAAGTGAATATTACATTTTAAAATGCAGATACTTATACTGAACAAAAATATAAATGCAACATGCAACAATTCTACTATTTTACTGAGTTACAGTTCATATGAGGAAATCGGTCAATTAAAAATAAATGCATTTGGCCCTAATCTATGGATTTCAGCATGTCAATTGCACACTCCCTCAAAACTTGAGACATCTGTGGCAATGTGTAGTGTGACAAAACTGCACATTTTAGAGTGGCCTTTTATTGTCTCCAGCACAAGGTGCACTTATGTAATGAGCATACTGTTTAATTAGCTTCTTGATGTATCACATCTGTCAGGTGGATGGATTATCTTGGCAAAGGAGAAATGCTCACTAACAGGGATGTAAACCAAATTGTCCACAACATTTTTGAGAAATAAGCTTTTTGTGGGTATGGAACATTTCAGGGATCTTTAATTTCAGCTCACGAAACATGGGACCAACACTTTACATGTTGCATTTATATTTTTGTTCAGTAGATCAAATATGTATCCAAATTGAAAGAGTGATTTGGTGCAGTGAACAAAAAATGTGAATTTGTTTGCTGCACTCAGTTAACTGAAAATGTGCTTAGAGTTTTGAAACATGAGCCATTTTGATGATCTGTTTAGATTTTTGTGCTTAGAGTTGTGAAAATAGTATCAAAGTGATTGAAAAAAACAGTAAGTGCAGTAGGTGAGTCCTCACTCCCACACAGAGGACACAGACCCATAACCATCTCCTCCCCATATCTCCAGGTATGATCTTTGTGGCCATAGACCCCCAGCTTGGTCCCATGCTGTATAAGTGTGACCCGGCAGGCTACTTCTGTGGCTTTAGGGCCACTAGCGTAGGGGCCAAGCAGACAGAGGCTAACAGCTACCTGGAGAAGAAACTGAAGAAGAGGCCGGAGCTGTCATATGAGATGACTGTGGAGGTAGGCGGATGAATGCCCCTGGATAATCATGGAAACATCTGGCGAAAAGTGAAAATCTGTACAGTATTCAGTCTCTCTCTCTCTCTGTTGCTTTCCCTCTCCTATAGTTGGCCATCTCCTGTCTCTCTTCAATTCTGTCCATGGACTTCAAGCCCAGTGAAATTGAAGTGGGTGTGGTGACTAAGGAAAGCCCCAAGTTCAGGTACTATACTATCACAGTAACTGCATTTTGTCATCACTGTGCTTTTCCATATGCTCATATGGTAATGATCAAGGTTTTAGACGAGGGAACAACAGCCAAGTGATCAATATGCAATTCATCTATCCTTCTCTCTTTCTCTCTCCCCAAGCCTGTTTCTAACATCCACTCTCATCTTCTCATCTTCCCCCTCACAGGACACTGTCTGAGACAGAGATCGACACCCACCTGGTGGCCATTGCTGAGCGGGAGTAGAGGTGCAGCCATCCACATACAGTAGATCAGGGTGACTAACTAACCTAGTGGTTCAGTAATTGGACATTAATAATACTGCAGTAGATCTACTTCAGACTGCTGTTGCAGAAGGTCCCATCTTAAACAATACTAGGATATTTTTCTACTTTCCAGCTATTTACATCTGCACAGGTTGATTTTCACCTTCAGTCTGCATAGCTAAGCTCCTAGGACATACAGCCAGGCCGTAACTAGACTTCGGTTGTTGTTGGAATTGCTTGATCGTGTGGATCGTTTCATCCATCCTATTTATTGTCTGTATCTCATTGAACCTCATTGTTTATGACCACCAAATGGGTTTTAGCTACCTGTGACCAGAGCATTACTCATGTCATCTATCACCTGCTACAGAAACACTGTCTAACAGAATAAAACACCTCAAGTAAAACTAAAGAACACTAATATCCCTTTTTTATTCTGATATGCTTAGATGTTTTCTGTAGAATCACAAAAGATACAGTAGTGCTTAACCTTTTGTATTTATTTGATTCGACACATGTAACTGGAGTTCTGGGCCCATATTCACAACATGTCTTAGAGTAGTGGTGCTGGGGCCGTATCTACAAAGCGTCTCAGTAAAGGTCCTAGGAATCCTGTTAAAACGTGTTTTAACACACACAAAAAACTCCCAGCTCAGAGTAGGTTTTAGGATGATGTTATTAAGACACTGCTCAGACAATCTCTGAGCCAGGAGTAAAATCTGTTCATAAAGGTTTATCTCAGCTGGTAATCACAACAGTTTGAGGTACCACAAAGGAAAGATAGTGATGACGCTCATTGACATTGTTGCATATGATGGGGAATAACCGTTGGTGATGAGGCATCGCCAGCTGTGAACTCTATAGCATGTTTCAGACAACCATCAAATGTTGCAATGGTAAAACAATATATTTTTTGCCGGATGCGATCACTTTGCCTACTCTTCTACTCTTCTTGCCTAATAGCATCCATCTTCTTTTTTTTGGACTAATTCTGGTGGTTGTAAAAAGTGGAATTTTGATCATATTACTATTATATCAACACACTCGTCACTCCTGTTTAACAACTTCTAATCGCTTTGGCACAGTAGGCATTAAGTCACTTGCCGATAATGTTGCATAAAACGTTTGAAAGGTCTTCCATTTTCATCGAACACAATCAAAGTTAACGTAGGCCCTAGATGGCTTCAGTGGCCCAACTTATCGTCATGCCCAATTTAGGCATATTTTTAAACAATGTGATATTGCTCTTCAACGGGATAACCTGATTTAACTTGATGTAGGTTAATTAAATAATCAAAAGAAAAACTTGATTATTGATTAGCCTAGTGGTTCTAAGTATTTAGGGATATCATGTGAAATAATCCTCATGTGAAGTCATTGTCAAAAGTGCAAGAGATACAGTTCTGTTTATCCGTAGGTCTAGATTATTTATAGATTGATTATATAGAAATATCAAAACATTCTAACTACTCCAAAGCAATTGCATGTGGTGCCAGAAGCACTGACTCACTTCATTATTCTATTATCAAGAAACCTGCTGGTAACTTTTAACTGGTATCACGAGGTGTCCTAAATATCTGTAGACTAGGTGGGACTCTTATGACGAAAGAGGCTTCATGCATAGCTTATATTTTTACCCATAAGAGTAGGTGTAAAATGTCTCTATTCTCACCACTTACGACCAATTTTGTACTTGGAGACGCTTTGAGGATACATGTCCTGATCTAGGATCGATTTGTCTTTTTAAATCGTAATGAAAAAGAGAGGGGACCTGATCCCAGATCAGCTAACCCTATTCTGGGACACTATGGGCCCAGACATCAAACAATAATCCATGCACAAATGAGGGACACACACATTCTATTACAATTCTCCCACTGGCCATGACCTCACTTCTCTGTTCCACGCTTTCACATGAATCCCACTGTAGGAGGCTACACTTCAGTACTGGGCCAGTAGATGGTGCTATTGAGATAATGATCAGAGTTTCAGCAGGTATCAGTGAAATAGGAATTCAGTTCACATACAGTAGATAACCAGTGGATAGCGATGTTGCTTAACTTGTGATATCCTTCCCCTTGCGGCCTTGCTGCCACTTCAGCACAAGGCATGCACATGTGCCTCGTTGGTACTTCATATAGCCATGTTGATGTTTTTTTTGCCTGTTGATAATGCCATGGTACATTTATGTGTGCTTAATAATTTAGGTTTATTAATGGTAGAATATGATTCCCTATGTAGTGCACTGCTTTTGACCAGAGCCCTATAGGACCTGAGTGCACCGTATAGAGAGATATGGGTAGCATTTCGACATAGACCCTGTCTGATAAAAATGATTATTCCGTACAATATAGCACTACGACCCAAACATCATCACCGATCTCCCCCACTCTGACAGTGCAAATGCCATCCTCCATTGTAGATGAGTAACCCCCTTGGATAAAGCCAGCCTGAGCCATATTCATTACAGTGAAACATACAGACACAAACAAACATCGAATCAAAGACACCATTCTAATCCTGTTGTTTTGAATGGGCCTCACCGCCACAACACTGTCACAGCACGTGACACAACACTGGGCGCGTTCGTAAATTCACTCTTGCTATCTACTCCGGTTTCAGAGCACTCTCGTCTGAGTGTGCCAGAGCGCAGAATGACAGATAATAACAGAATTTACGAACGCTCAACACCTGTTGAATATGGTCAACACCCGTTGAATGTGGCCTGGTATCAGTCAACGTTGGCAAAAAAAGGCGTAATTAAATTGTTGCCAGCAGCACAGTTACAGTCACCAACGCTCTGTATAACATGAAAACAGCCGAACCAGCTCTGCTCGGGCGAGTAAAATGGTCAGAGTGGTTAGCTGTTCTCTCATTTGTGTCTTGAAGTAGCTAGCAAGCTAGCCAATGTTATCCAGTTAGCTTGGGTGCTTGACTGCTTTTGTGAGACCAGAACGCTCGGATCGACCCTACTCCTCGGCCAGAGCGTCCAGTGTGCGCACTAAACGCGCTGAGCAAAACGCGCTGAATTTAGGACAGTGACAACAGCTCTGAATTTACGAACGCCAAGAGCACACTCGGAGAGCACTCAGGCACTCCAGATTTAATTTATGAAAACACACTCTGTCAAAACTAAAGGGGAATAGTGCAATGAGTTAGTCAACCAATCCAGGGTAAATTCCATTTAAATTCAGGCAGTTCAGTAAGTAATCCTCCTTTTTATAGAGCACATTGGAATTGGAATTTCAGTTTACTTCCTGAATTAACTGAATTTAAATGAAAGTAAAGGCCTGTACAGTCTGAAACAATTGTACCATGCAAACTGGCTGGACTGTATTGGATTGTGGTGCTAAAAAGGACATGGGATGCTATTTATGACGTTTTATGGGCATTTAAGGCTGCAGGGTGCCACTGTTTATATTAGGCTACTGTAATCCAAAGGGAAAATGCAACAGGTGATGGGGCTGTTGTGTGAAAATAGGTTTTGGATTCATTGGGGAAAAGAATGCATTCAAATGAAATGTGTCTTCTGCATTTAACCCAACCCCTCTGAATCGGAGAGGTGCAGGGGCTGTCTTAATCGACAAACTGGGGAGCTGTGCCTTGCTCGAAGGCAGAACAGCACATTTCCCCACCTTTCCTGTTTGGGGATTTGAACCAGCAACCCTTCTGTTACAACACTCTTAACCACCTGGCCATGTGTTGCACTGTATTTATCTGGGCATGTCCAGGCAGACTGGTAGTAACTGCAGCCAGCTGTAGTACAGTAGATTACATCTACACAGATCATCATGGCTAACTCACCTGAGCACCCTCACATCAAAACCCAGATCATTTACACTACAGTACATCTCAGGCCTTTACTCAGCTTACTACAGTAACAGCACACCAACACACTACAGCCTATGTCTAAAGTAGAGTACATGAAGTATACCATTCATTAAAACACTTGTGTGAAACTTTGTACGTGGCAGATTACAGTAAACTTGTAATATTCGCTCGATTATATTCTTACAGAAAAAAATCAAACTTCATAATAATTTAGTTATAAAATCAAGCTGGAGGATTAGGGACTGTATCCTTTTCATTTTTACATTTTAGTTTATTATCTTATCCAGAGTTATTAGTGTTAAGTGCTTTGCTCTAGGGCACATCTGCAGGTTTTTCACCTAGTCGACTCATGGATTCGAACCAGTGACCTCTCATCTACTTGCCAAATGCTATTAAATTCACCAGTATCTGCAGCAGGTGTGTGCACACTGTGTGTGTGTGTGTGTGTCTGGCAGCATTGTGTGGTCTCTGTCAACCTAGTGGGTCCAAAACAGGACGCTGCATGTGTGTGTTTGTGTTCACCTTCCCCAAGGTTTGCATAGTGCCGCTCCATCTGTGCCACTCTGGGGATTATAGCCCCATCCGTCTGTCTGCCTCTCAAAGTGCTGACGGACAGACCCCAGATTAGCAGAGCACTGCCTCCACCAGCAGCAGAACGGGTTGGGGGAGTGAGGGACCAGGGAGAGAGAGGAGGGGAGGAGATACAGTGAGATTATCAGAGCAGTGCCTCCACCAGCAGCAGAACGGGTTGGGGGAGTGAGGGACCAGGGAGAGAGAGGAGGGGAGGAGACACAGTGAGATTATCAGAGCAGTGCCAGAGACGGTGGGGGCGGGGGGGGCAGATTAGAGCAGCACAAGGAGGCATGGAGAGATTAGTACGGCATAGTGCACAAAGAGATGAGGGGGGTAGGTGGGCCAGGAGATTAACCTTGTTCAGCCACGAGCAACAGCACAACCTGGCCCCACAACAACTATGGTCGTGACCAAACGGCATCCTATTCCCTATATAGTGTACTACTTTTGAACAGGGTCGATAGGCCTCTGGTCAAAAGTAGTTCAATATACAGGTTGCCATTTGGGAAGCATACTGATTCTGGAGTCTACATTATACTGCATATATTATTAACCCATCATACTTTGACTGACCTTAGTCTTACCTAGAGTCAATGATAGTATAGTTCAGAGAGTATTGACATATACACTAAAATGTCACACACTCAAGTAATACTGAAATGCTACTGGTAAGGTTATACTGAAATGTAACCGGTTGGGGCGAAAGAGAAATTATCATTCAATGTATTCTGAGATTTTAGGATTCTACTGCATGCTACGATATAGACTGCAGTAAACTTAAACACAACAGTCCAGTTTATGGGAAACATGCTGACACAACAACCCTATTGACACAACAACCCTATTGGAAGTATGTGTTATAGTCTTGTGTTGGACGCCTTAGACTAACCCTACTACAACTACAACTACTACTACAACTCCTACAACTACTATCACTATCACTACTACTACTACTACTTCTATTACAACTACTACTATCACTACTATTACTACTACTACTACTACTATCACTACTACTACTACTACCACTACTACTACTATTACTACTCCTACTACAACTACTACTACTATTACAACTACTACAACTACTACTACTACTACTACTTGTCACGCCCTGGTCGAAGTATATTGTGTTTGTCTTCTTTTATTTGGTCAGGCCAGGGTGTGACATGGGTTTATTGTGGTGTGTTTTGTCTTGGGGTTTTGTTAGGTTTTGGGTTTGTGGCTTAGTGGGGTTATCTAGCATAGTCTATGGCTGTCTGGAGTGGTTCTCAATCAGAGGCAGGTGTTTATCGTTGTCTCTGATTGGGAACCATATTTAGGCAGCCATATTCTTTGAGTGTTTCGTGGGTGATTGTTCCTGTCTCTGTGTTTGTTGTCACCAGATAGGCTGTATAGGTTTTCACGTTCCGTTTGTTGTTTTTGTATTGTTCGTTTTCATCGTCATTAAACATGTCTCAAAAATACCACGCTGCATTTTGGTCTGCTTCTCTTCCACCAGACGAAAGCCGTTGCACTACTGCTATTACAACGACTACTACTATTCCTACTACTATTACAACTACTACTACTATTCCTACTACTATTACAACTACTACTATTGCAACTACTACTACTATTACTACTACTACTACTACTACTACTACTACTACTACTACTATTACAACAACTACTACTATTCCTACTACTATTACAACTACTACAACTACTACTACTATTCCAACTACTACTACTATTCCTTCTACTATTACAATTACTACTATTCCTTCTACTATTACAATTACTCTGCTACTACTACTACTACTATTTATATTACTTTTACTACTATTACTACTACTACTACTACTACTACTATTCCTACTACTACTATTACAACTACTACTACTACTACTATTACAACTACTACTACTACAACTATTCCTACTACTACAACTACTACTCTTACTACTACTTCTATTACTACTACTACTACAACTCCTCCTACTACTACTATCACTCCTACTACAACTATTACTACTACTACTACTACCAATCAGGTAGGCTCCCCTCACAACTTCCAATTTAAAAATAGACGTGTGTGTATGTGCGCGTGTGTGTGTTAGTGCGTGTGTGTGTGTGCGCACAAATACACTGTCAACATTGTTATTGCGGGTTTGATTGAATATGGTCATCAGCCGTGCTGGAATATGACGACAGTAACAGAGTTATTGTTCAGGACTCTCACACTGGCCCTCACACTGGCTCCCGGACCATGTGTTCCTCAGGTCTCACTGTTCCAGTAGTATGCCAGGCCAAAGGGGAGGGAGTGGGTTGGGCACGTGCCAGAGGATTCAGTTGGCTCCACGTCACTGTGTCATTGACTTCACGACTCTAGGCCTCCCCCAACTGACTGCTGTTGTTATAGCACCTAAATACAACATGGCCCTCATGGGTCTAATAGTATTGACAGCCCATTGTTTGTGACTAGTTTTATAACATGAGAATGTGTTTGAGGTGCAAACACCACTGTAGTCTGAATTTGCTCTATTCAATCATATTGTCTCGGCAACTGTTTTTCTCTTTTATAATGGCTTGACTAGTCAGTCATCTCATGCCATTCAAAGTGCCAATTTAACAGTAAGTCGTTACTGAACATTTCTCCATTTGTGATCGGGCATGTGGTAAAAAAGTATCAAAAGGCCTATACAGGACAAGCTTAGTATAGTTGGTAACTATCTTTGTGTATTCTGACAACATTTTCCTATAGTTGAAATTAACCCAAAAAAGGACGGGCAAACTGGTATTGGTAGGGTTGTGCTTAATGAAGAGTCTGTAAAGTATTATTTTTGTTGTTCTAGAGCTGTATAAATGGAGAACACTGGTTCTGAATACCGTGTCTGTACTTGTTTGTCTAACCCTGACAGTTGTCTTTATTATCGAAAATCAACAGACACAGACACAATGAGTCTCATGGAATCATTGGAGTCATCGTGAATAAACATGTTGACTGGAAGTTCCAAAAGGTCCTCTCTGATATTTTGAAACTTTAGGGAAATACACCCCCCCCCCCCGCCTCGCCATCTGTGATTGGTCACCGCGTCCCGGCAGCAGAGATTAAGACATGTTTCCCCACTTCACCTCCCCTGTTCCCCACGCCAGCGTCACATGACCCATTACATCACTGGATTGAGGTCAGCGCTGGATTAGGATGCTGGGAGAGTGGTGGAATTACTGAAAGTGATGGAGAAATGGAGGGAGGAGGGGGGGTTCAGAGGGTAGAGAGAGAGGGGCATTAAGAAGAAAGAGGGGCATCGGGAAGAAGGGCAAAGGGGAGAGAAACAAGAGTCCAGAAAATGTACAGTAGAGAGCTTAACGTAAAATGGGGGATTGTACAAAGCGTGCAACTTAAATTCCATTTCCATACTTTTGTTGAAGTGCAGTTTGTGTTGGCATGCAGTTGACCTCTGTTAGAGTTCTAACAATAATTAATTGTCAGCGGATAGATAATGACTGAGATAATGGTGTTCTAACGACGACATAAGTGAGGAGGAAGGATACGTGACCCACAGGAATGGGGTCACAGTCAAAGGATTTGTTGACTGTTGTGGAGATCACTCCACTGTGTCTCTATTTGTCTATTCTGTTCCTCTGTTGACCACTCTCATGTATTCATTGTATAACTTTGTTTTTGTTTATCAAACTATATGGGCAGACACCTCCGCCTGTTTGTAGCACTGTTCTCTCCCCTCCCTCTCCATTCCACCCTCCATTTCTCAGGAGATTATGTCTGGAGACTTGTTATTGATGGTCGATGATGATAACAGTCAGTGATAGCAGCTTCCTAACACCTAATCCCAGCAGCCCACTGCACCCCTGCACCCCCCCCGCTTCTCCTTCACCCAAATCCAGACAGATGTTTTGAAAGAGCTGCAAAATCTGGACCCCTTACAAATCAGCTGTGCTAGACAATCTGGACCCTCTCTTCCTAAAAAATATAACTCCTATTACTAGTCTGTTCAACCTCTCTTTTGTATCGTCTGAGATTCCTAAAGATTGGAAAGTGACTGCGGTCATTCACCTCTTCAAAGGGGGAGACACTCTATACCCAAACTGTTTCAGACCTATATCCATCCTGCCCTGCCTTTCTAAAGTCTCCGAAAGCCAAGTGAACAAACAGATCACCGACCATTTCGAATCCCACTGTACCTTCTCCGCTATGCAATCTGGTTTCCGAGCTGGTCACGGTTGCACCTCAGCCACGCTCAAGGTCCTAAAAGATATCATAACTGCCATCAATAAAAGACAGTACTGTGCAGCCGTCTTCATCGACCTGGCCAAGGCTTTCGACTCTGTCAATCACCGTATACTTAACGGCAGACTCAACAGCATTGGTTTCTCTAATGACTGCCTCGCCTAGTTCACTCACTACTTCTCAGATAGAGTTCAGTGTGTCAAATCAGAGGGCCTGTTGTCCGGACCTCTGGCAGTCTCTATGGGGGTGCCACAGGATTCAATTCTCGGGCTGACTCTTTTCTCTATATATATCAATGATGTCGCTCTTGCTGCGGGTGATTCTTTGATCCACCTGCAGACGACACCATTCTGTACACTTCTGGCCCTTCTTTGGACACAAACGAGCTTCAACGCCATGCAACACTCCTTCCGTGGCCTCCAACTGCTCTTAAATGCTAGTTAAACTAAATGCATGCTCTTTAACCTATCGCTGCCCCCACCTGCCCGCCCGACTAGCATCACTACTCTGGACGGTTCTGACTTAGAATATGTGGACAACTATAAATACCTAGGTGTCTGGCTAATCTGTAAACTCTCCTTCCAGACTCACATTAAGCATCTCCAATCCAAAATCAAATCTAGAATCGGCTTCCTATTTCGCAACAAAGCCTCCTTCACTTATGCTGCCAAACATAACCTCATAAAACTGACTAATCTACCGATCCTTGACTTCGACAATGTAATTTACAGAACAGCCTCCAACACACTATTCAGCAAATTGGATGTAGTCTATCACAGTGCCATCTGTTTTGTCACCAAAGCCCCATATACCACCCACCACTGCGACCTGTATGCTCTCGTTGGCTGGTCCTCGCTACATATTCGTTGCCAAACCCACCTACCTACCTACCTACCTACCTACCTACCTACCTACCTACCTACCTACCTACCTCGTCCCCATATTTGTTTTTGTTTTTCTGCTCTTTTGCACACCAGTATTTCCACTTGCACATCCTCATCTGCACATATATCACTCCAGTGTAAATTGCTAAATTGTAATTACTTTGCCACTATTGGCCTGTTTATTGCCTTACCTCCTTACTTCATTTGCACACACTGTATACAGATTTTTCTATTGTGTTGTTTTTGTCCCACTGCTTTGCTTTATCTTGGCCAGGTCGCACTTGTAAATGAGAACTTCTCAACTGGCCTACCTGGTTCAACAAAGGTGAAATATATATGCTTTAATTCACTAGTACATACAGTACTATATCAACACGCATTGGGAGATAACAACAGCCACAGGTTCATACCAGCAGTCTATAACAACGAGACACATGTTCATACCAGCAGTCTATAACAACTATACACATGTTCATACCAGCAGTCTATAACAACTAGACACATGTTCATACCAGCAGTCTATAACAACTAGACACATGTTCATACCAGCAGTCTATAACAACTAGACACATGTTCATACCAGCAGTCTATAACAAATAGACACAGGTTCATATCAGCAGTCTATAACAACTCGACACATGTTCATACCAGCAGTCTATAACAACTATACACATGTACATACCAGCAGTATATAACAACTAGACACATGCTCATACCAGCAGTCTATAACAAATAGACACAGGTTCATATCAGCAGTCTATAACAACTCGACACATGTTCATACCAGCAGTCTATAACAACTAGACACATGTTCATACCAGCAGTCTATAACAACTAGACACATGTTCATACCAGCAGTCTATAACAACGAGACACATGTTCATACCAGCAGTCTATAACAACGAGACACATGTTCATACCAGCAGTCTATAACAACTAGACACATGTTCATACCAGCAGTCTATAACAACTAGACACATGTTCATACCAGCAGTCTATAACAACTAGACACAGGTTCATATTAGCAGTCTATAACAACTAGACACATGTTCATACCAGCAGTCTATAACAACTAGACACATGTTCATATTAGCAGTCTATAACAACTAGACACATGTTCATACCAGCAGTCTATAACAACTAGACACATGTTCATACCAGCAGTCTATAACAACTAGACACAGGTTCATATTAGCAGTCTATAACAACTAGACACATGTTCATACCAGCAGTCTATAACAACTAGACACAGGTTCATACCAGCAGTCTATAACAACTAGACACATGTTCATACCAGCAGTCTATAACAACTAGACACATGTTCATACCAGCAGTCTATAACAAATAGACACAGGTTCATATCAGCAGTCTATAACAACTCGACACATGTTCATACCAGCAGTCTATAATAACTAGACACAGGTTCATACCAGCAGTCTATAACAACTAGACACATGTTCATACCAGCAGTCTATAACAACTAGACACATGCTCATACCAGCAGTCTATAACAACTAGGCACATGTTCATACCAGCAGTCTATAACAACTAGACACATGTTCATACCAGCAGTCTATGACAAATAGACACATGTTCATACCAGCAGTCTATAACAACTAGACACATGTTCATACCAGCAGTCTATAACAACTAGACACATGTTCATACCAGCAGTCTATAACAACGAGACACATGTTCATACCAGCAGTCTATAACAACGAGACACATGTTCATACCAGCAGTCTATAACAACTAGACACATGTTCATACCAGCAGTCTATAACAACTAGACACATGTTCATACCAGCAGTCTATAACAACTAGACACAGGTTCATATTAGCAGTCTATAACAACTAGACACATGTTCATACCAGCAGTCTATAACAACTAGACACATGTTCATATTAGCAGTCTATAACAACTAGACACATGTTCATACCAGCAGTCTATAACAACTAGACACATGTTCATACCAGCAGTCTATAACAACTAGACACATGTTCATACCAGCAGTCTATAACAACTAGACACATGTTCATACCAGCAGTCTATAACAAATAGACACAGGTTCATATCAGCAGTCTATAACAACTCGACACATGTTCATACCAGCAGTCTATAACAATTATACACATGTACATACCAGCAGTATATAACAACTAGACACATGCTCATACCAGCAGTCTATAACAAATAGACACAGGTTCATATCAGCAGTCTATAACAACTCGACACATGTTCATACCAGCAGTCTATAACAACTAGACACATGTTCATACCAGCAGTCTATAACAACTAGACACATGTTCATACCAGCAGTCTATAACAACGAGACACATGTTCATACCAGCAGTCTATAACAACGAGACACATGTTCATACCAGCAGTCTATAACAACTAGACACATGTTCATACCAGCAGTCTATAACAACTAGACACATGTTCATACCAGCAGTCTATAACAACTAGACACAGGTTCATATTAGCAGTCTATAACAACTAGACACATGTTCATACCAGCAGTCTATAACAACTAGACACATGTTCATATTAGCAGTCTATAACAACTAGACACATGTTCATACCAGCAGTCTATAACAACTAGACACATGTTCATACCAGCAGTCTATAACAACTAGACACAGGTTCATATTAGCAGTCTATAACAACTAGACACATGTTCATACCAGCAGTCTATAACAACTAGACACAGGTTCATACCAGCAGTCTATAACAACTAGACACATGTTCATACCAGCAGTCTATAACAACTAGACACATGTTCATACCAGCAGTCTATAACAAATAGACACAGGTTCATATCAGCAGTCTATAACAACTCGACACATGTTCATACCAGCAGTCTATAATAACTAGACACAGGTTCATACCAGCAGTCTATAACAACTAGACACATGTTCATACCAGCAGTCTATAACAACTAGACACATGCTCATACCAGCAGTCTATAACAACTAGGCACATGTTCATACCAGCAGTCTATAACAACTAGACACATGTTCATACCAGCAGTCTATGACAAATAGACACATGTTCATACCAGCAGTCTATAACAACTAGACACATGTTCATACCAGCAGTCTATAACAACTAGACACATGTTCATACCAGCAGTCTATAACAACGAGACACATGTTCATACCAGCAGTCTATAACAACGAGACACATGTTCATACCAGCAGTCTATAACAACTAGACACATGTTCATACCAGCAGTCTATAACAACTAGACACATGTTCATACCAGCAGTCTATAACAACTAGACACAGGTTCATATTAGCAGTCTATAACAACTAGACACATGTTCATACCAGCAGTCTATAACAACTAGACACATGTTCATATTAGCAGTCTATAACAACTAGACACATGTTCATACCAGCAGTCTATAACAACTAGACACATGTTCATACCAGCAGTCTATAACAACTAGACACAGGTTCATATTAGCAGTCTATAACAACTAGACACATGTTCATACCAGCAGTCTATAACAACTAGACACAGGTTCATACCAGCAGTCTATAACAACTAGACACATGTTCATACCAGCAGTCTATAACAACTAGACACATGTTCATACCAGCAGTCTATAACAAATAGACACAGGTTCATATCAGCAGTCTATAACAACTCGACACATGTTCATACCAGCAGTCTATAATAACTAGACACAGGTTCATACCAGCAGTCTATAACAACTAGACACATGTTCATACCAGCAGTCTATAACAACTAGACACATGCTCATACCAGCAGTCTATAACAACTAGGCACATGTTCATACCAGCAGTCTATAACAACTAGACACATGTTCATACCAGCAGTCTATGACAAATAGACACATGTTCATACCAGCAGTCTATAACAACTAGACACATGTTCATACCAGCAGTCTATAATAACTAGACACATGTTCATACCAGCAGTCTACAACAACTAGATACATGTTCATACCAGCAGTCTATAACAAATAGACACATGTTCATACCAGCAGTCTATGACAAATAGACACATGTTCATACCAGCAGTCTATAACAACTAGACACATGTTCATACCAGCAGTCTATAACAACTAGACACATGTTCATACCAGCAGTCTATAACAACTATACACATGTTCATACCAGCAGTCTATAACAACTAGACACATGTTCATACCAGCAGTCTATAACAACTAGACACATGTTCATACCAGCAGTCTATAACAAATAGACACAGGTTCATATCAGCAGTCTATAACAACTCGACACATGTTCATACCAGCAGTCTATAACAACTATACACATGTACATACCAGCAGTATATAACAACTAGACACATGCTCATACCAGCAGTCTATAACAAATAGACACATGTTCATACCAGCAGTCTATAACAACTCGACACATGTTCATACCAGCAGTCTATAACAACGAGACACATGTTCATACCAGCAGTCTATAACAACGAGACACATGTTCATACCAGCAGTCTATAACAACTAGACACATGTTCATACCAGCAGTCTATGACAAATAGACACATGTTCATACCAGCAGTCTATAACAACTAGACACATGTTCATACCAGCAGTCTATAACAACTATACACATGTTCATACCAGCAGTCTATAACAACTATACACATGTTCATACCAGCAGTCTATAACAACTAGACACATGTTCATACCAGCAGTCTATAACAACTAGACACATGTTCATACCAGCAGTCTATAACAAATAGACACAGGTTCATATCAGCAGTCTATAACAACTCGACACATGTTCATACCAGCAGTCTATAACAACTATACACATGTACATACCAGCAGTATATAACAACTAGACACATGCTCATACCAGCAGTCTATAACAAATAGACACATGTTCATACCAGCAGTCTATAACAACTAGACACATGTTCATACCAGCAGTCTATAACAACGAGACACATGTTCATACCAGCAGTCTATAACAACGAGACACATGTTCATACCAGCAGTCTATAACAACTAGACACATGTTCATACCAGCAGTCTATAACAACTAGACACATGTTCATACCAGCAGTCTATAACAACTAGACACAGGTTCATATTAGCAGTCTATAACAACTAGACACATGTTCATACCAGCAGTCTATAACAACTAGACACATGTTCATATTAGCAGTCTATAACAACTAGACACATGTTCATACCAGCAGTCTATAACAACTAGACACATGTTCATACCAGCAGTCTATAACAACTAGACACAGGTTCATATTAGCAGTCTATAACAACTAGACACATGTTCATACCAGCAGTCTATAACAACTAGACACAGGTTCATACCAGCAGTCTATAACAACTAGACACATGTTCATACCAGCAGTCTATAACAACTAGACACATGTTCATACCAGCAGTCTATAACAAATAGACACAGGTTCATATCAGCAGTCTATAACAACTCGACACATGTTCATACCAGCAGTCTATAATAACTAGACACAGGTTCATACCAGCAGTCTATAACAACTAGACACATGTTCATACCAGCAGTCTATAACAACTAGACACATGCTCATACCAGCAGTCTATAACAACTAGGCACATGTTCATACCAGCAGTCTATAACAACTAGACACATGTTCATACCAGCAGTCTATGACAAATAGACACATGTTCATACCAGCAGTCTATAACAACTAGACACATGTTCATACCAGCAGTCTATAATAACTAGACACATGTTCATACCAGCAGTCTACAACAACTAGATACATGTTCATACCAGCAGTCTATAACAAATAGACACATGTTCATACCAGCAGTCTATGACAAATAGACACATGTTCATACCAGCAGTCTATAACAACTAGACACATGTTCATACCAGCAGTCTATAACAACTAGACACATGTTCATACCAGCAGTCTATAACAACTATACACATGTTCATACCAGCAGTCTATAACAACTAGACACATGTTCATACCAGCAGTCTATAACAACTAGACACATGTTCATACCAGCAGTCTATAACAAATAGACACAGGTTCATATCAGCAGTCTATAACAACTCGACACATGTTCATACCAGCAGTCTATAACAACTATACACATGTACATACCAGCAGTATATAACAACTAGACACATGCTCATACCAGCAGTCTATAACAAATAGACACAGGTTCATATCAGCAGTCTATAACAACTCGACACATGTTCATACCAGCAGTCTATAACAACTAGACACATGTTCATACCAGCAGTCTATAACAACTAGACACATGTTCATACCAGCAGTCTATAACAACTAGACACATGTTCATACCAGCAGTCTATAACAACGAGACACATGTTCATACCAGCAGTCTATAACAACGAGACACATGTTCATACCAGCAGTCTATAACAACTAGACACATGTTCATACCAGCAGTCTATAACAACTAGACACATGTTCATACCAGCAGTCTATAACAACTAGACACAGGTTCATACCAGCAGTCTCTTACAACGAGACACAGGTTCATACCAGCAGTCTCTTACAACGAGACACATGTTCATACCAGCAGTCTATAACAACTAGACACATGTTCATACCAGCAGTCTATAACAACTAGACACATGTTCATACCAGCAGTCTATAACAACTAGACACATGTTCATACCAGCAGTCTATAACAACTAGACACATGTTCATACCAGCAGTCTATAACAAATAGACACAGGTTCATATCAGCAGTCTATAACAACGAGACACATGTTCATACCAGCAGTCTATAACAACTAGACACAGGTTCATATTAGCAGTCTATAACAACTAGACACATGTTCATACCAGCAGTCTATAACAACTAGACACATGTTCATATTAGCAGTCTATAACAACTAGACACATGTTCATACCAGCAGTCTATAACAACTAGACACATGTTCATACCAGCAGTCTATAACAACTAGACACAGGTTCATATTAGCAGTCTATAACAACTAGACACATGTTCATACCAGCAGTCTATAACAACTAGACACAGGTTCATATTAGCAGTCTATAACAACTAGACACATGTTCATACCAGCAGTCTATAACAACTAGACACATGTTCATACCAGCAGTCTATAACAACTCGACACATGTTCATACCAGCAGTCTATAATAACTAGACACAGGTTCATACCAGCAGTCTATAACAACTAGACACATGTTCATACCAGCAGTCTATAACAACTAGACACATGCTCATACCAGCAGTCTATAACAACTAGGCACATGTTCATACCAGCAGTCTATAACAACTAGACACATGTTCATACCAGCAGTCTATGACAAATAGACACATGTTCATACCAGCAGTCTATAACAACTAGACACATGTTCATACCAGCAGTCTATAACAACTAGACACATGTTCATACCAGCAGTCTATAACAACGAGACACATGTTCATACCAGCAGTCTATAACAACGAGACACATGTTCATACCAGCAGTCTATAACAACTAGACACATGTTCATACCAGCAGTCTATAACAACTAGACACATGTTCATACCAGCAGTCTATAACAACTAGACACAGGTTCATATTAGCAGTCTATAACAACTAGACACATGTTCATACCAGCAGTCTATAACAACTAGACACATGTTCATATTAGCAGTCTATAACAACTAGACACATGTTCATACCAGCAGTCTATAACAACTAGACACATGTTCATACCAGCAGTCTATAACAACTAGACACATGTTCATACCAGCAGTCTATAACAACTAGACACATGTTCATACCAGCAGTCTATAACAAATAGACACAGGTTCATATCAGCAGTCTATAACAACTCGACACATGTTCATACCAGCAGTCTATAACAACTAGACACAGGTTCATATTAGCAGTCTATAACAACTAGACACATGTTCATACCAGCAGTCTATAACAACTAGACACATGTTCATATTAGCAGTCTATAACAACTAGACACATGTTCATACCAGCAGTCTATAACAACTAGACACATGTTCATACCAGCAGTCTATAACAACTAGACACAGGTTCATATTAGCAGTCTATAACAACTAGACACATGTTCATACCAGCAGTCTATAACAACTAGACACAGGTTCATACCAGCAGTCTATAACAACTAGACACATGTTCATACCAGCAGTCTATAACAACTAGACACATGTTCATACCAGCAGTCTATAACAAATAGACACAGGTTCATATCAGCAGTCTATAACAACTCGACACATGTTCATACCAGCAGTCTATAATAACTAGACACAGGTTCATACCAGCAGTCTATAACAACTAGACACATGTTCATACCAGCAGTCTATAACAACTAGACACATGCTCATACCAGCAGTCTATAACAACTAGGCACATGTTCATACCAGCAGTCTATAACAACTAGACACATGTTCATACCAGCAGTCTATGACAAATAGACACATGTTCATACCAGCAGTCTATAACAACTAGACACATGTTCATACCAGCAGTCTATAACAACTAGACACATGTTCATACCAGCAGTCTATAACAACGAGACACATGTTCATACCAGCAGTCTATAACAACGAGACACATGTTCATACCAGCAGTCTATAACAACGAGACACATGTTCATACCAGCAGTCTATAACAACTAGACACATGTTCATACCAGCAGTCTATAACAACTAGACACAGGTTCATATTAGCAGTCTATAACAACTAGACACATGTTCATACCAGCAGTCTATAACAACTAGACACATGTTCATATTAGCAGTCTATAACAACTAGACACATGTTCATACCAGCAGTCTATAACAACTAGACACATGTTCATACCAGCAGTCTATAACAACTAGACACAGGTTCATATTAGCAGTCTATAACAACTAGACACATGTTCATACCAGCAGTCTATAACAACTAGACACAGGTTCATACCAGCAGTCTATAACAACTAGACACATGTTCATACCAGCAGTCTATAACAACTAGACACATGTTCATACCAGCAGTCTATAACAAATAGACACAGGTTCATATCAGCAGTCTATAACAACTCGACACATGTTCATACCAGCAGTCTATAATAACTAGACACAGGTTCATACCAGCAGTCTATAACAACTAGACACATGTTCATACCAGCAGTCTATAACAACTAGACACATGCTCATACCAGCAGTCTATAACAACTAGGCACATGTTCATACCAGCAGTCTATAACAACTAGACACATGTTCATACCAGCAGTCTATGACAAATAGACACATGTTCATACCAGCAGTCTATAACAACTAGACACATGTTCATACCAGCAGTCTATAACAACTATACACATGTTCATACCAGCAGTCTATAACAACTATACACATGTTCATACCAGCAGTCTATAACAACTAGACACATGTTCATACCAGCAGTCTATAACAACTAGACACATGTTCATACCAGCAGTCTATAACAAATAGACACAGGTTCATATCAGCAGTCTATAACAACTCGACACATGTTCATACCAGCAGTCTATAACAACTATACACATGTACATACCAGCAGTATATAACAACTAGACACATGCTCATACCAGCAGCCTATAACAAATAGACACATGTTCATACCAGCAGTCTATAACAACTCGACACATGTTCATACCAGCAGTCTATAACAACGAGACACATGTTCATACCAGCAGTCTATAACAACGAGACACATGTTCATACCAGCAGTCTATAACAACTAGACACATGTTCATACCAGCAGTCTATGACAAATAGACACATGTTCATACCAGCAGTCTATAACAACTAGACACATGTTCATACCAGCAGTCTATAACAACTATACACATGTTCATACCAGCAGTCTATAACAACTATACACATGTTCATACCAGCAGTCTATAACAACTAGACACATGTTCATACCAGCAGTCTATAACAACTAGACACATGTTCATACCAGCAGTCTATAACAAATAGACACAGGTTCATATCAGCAGTCTATAACAACTCGACACATGTTCATACCAGCAGTCTATAACAACTATACACATGTACATACCAGCAGTATATAACAACTAGACACATGCTCATACCAGCAGTCTATAACAAATAGACACATGTTCATACCAGCAGTCTATAACAACTAGACACATGTTCATACCAGCAGTCTATAACAACGAGACACATGTTCATACCAGCAGTCTATAACAACGAGACACATGTTCATACCAGCAGTCTATAACAACTAGACACATGTTCATACCAGCAGTCTATAACAACTAGACACATGTTCATACCAGCAGTCTATAACAACTAGACACAGGTTCATATTAGCAGTCTATAACAACTAGACACATGTTCATACCAGCAGTCTATAACAACTAGACACATGTTCATATTAGCAGTCTATAACAACTAGACACATGTTCATACCAGCAGTCTATAACAACTAGACACATGTTCATACCAGCAGTCTATAACAACTAGACACAGGTTCATATTAGCAGTCTATAACAACTAGACACATGTTCATACCAGCAGTCTATAACAACTAGACACAGGTTCATACCAGCAGTCTATAACAACTAGACACATGTTCATACCAGCAGTCTATAACAACTAGACACATGTTCATACCAGCAGTCTATAACAAATAGACACAGGTTCATATCAGCAGTCTATAACAACTCGACACATGTTCATACCAGCAGTCTATAATAACTAGACACAGGTTCATACCAGCAGTCTATAACAACTAGACACATGTTCATACCAGCAGTCTATAACAACTAGACACATGCTCATACCAGCAGTCTATAACAACTAGGCACATGTTCATACCAGCAGTCTATAACAACTAGACACATGTTCATACCAGCAGTCTATGACAAATAGACACATGTTCATACCAGCAGTCTATAACAACTAGACACATGTTCATACCAGCAGTCTATAATAACTAGACACATGTTCATACCAGCAGTCTACAACAACTAGATACATGTTCATACCAGCAGTCTATAACAAATAGACACATGTTCATACCAGCAGTCTATGACAAATAGACACATGTTCATACCAGCAGTCTATAACAACTAGACACATGTTCATACCAGCAGTCTATAACAACTAGACACATGTTCATACCAGCAGTCTATAACAACTATACACATGTTCATACCAGCAGTCTATAACAACTAGACACATGTTCATACCAGCAGTCTATAACAACTAGACACATGTTCATACCAGCAGTCTATAACAAATAGACACAGGTTCATATCAGCAGTCTATAACAACTCGACACATGTTCATACCAGCAGTCTATAACAACTATACACATGTACATACCAGCAGTATATAACAACTAGACACATGCTCATACCAGCAGTCTATAACAAATAGACACAGGTTCATATCAGCAGTCTATAACAACTCGACACATGTTCATACCAGCAGTCTATAACAACTAGACACATGTTCATACCAGCAGTCTATAACAACTAGACACATGTTCATACCAGCAGTCTATAACAACTAGACACATGTTCATACCAGCAGTCTATAACAACGAGACACATGTTCATACCAGCAGTCTATAACAACGAGACACATGTTCATACCAGCAGTCTATAACAACTAGACACATGTTCATACCAGCAGTCTATAACAACTAGACACATGTTCATACCAGCAGTCTATAACAACTAGACACAGGTTCATACCAGCAGTCTCTTACAACGAGACACAGGTTCATACCAGCAGTCTCTTACAACGAGACACATGTTCATACCAGCAGTCTATAACAACTAGACACATGTTCATACCAGCAGTCTATAACAACTAGACACATGTTCATACCAGCAGTCTATAACAACTAGACACATGTTCATACCAGCAGTCTATAACAACTAGACACATGTTCATACCAGCAGTCTATAACAAATAGACACAGGTTCATATCAGCAGTCTATAACAACGAGACACATGTTCATACCAGCAGTCTATAACAACTAGACACAGGTTCATATTAGCAGTCTATAACAACTAGACACATGTTCATACCAGCAGTCTATAACAACTAGACACATGTTCATATTAGCAGTCTATAACAACTAGACACATGTTCATACCAGCAGTCTATAACAACTAGACACATGTTCATACCAGCAGTCTATAACAACTAGACACAGGTTCATATTAGCAGTCTATAACAACTAGACACATGTTCATACCAGCAGTCTATAACAACTAGACACAGGTTCATATTAGCAGTCTATAACAACTAGACACATGTTCATACCAGCAGTCTATAACAACTAGACACATGTTCATACCAGCAGTCTATAACAACTAGACACATGTTCATACCAGCAGTCTATAACAACTAGACACAGGTTCATATTAGCAGTCTATAACAACTAGACACATGTTCATACCAGCAGTCTATAACAACTAGACACATGTTCATACCAGCAGTCTATAACAACTAGACACAGGTTCATATTAGCAGTCTATAACAACTAGACACATGTTCATACCAGCAGTCTATAACAACTAGACACAGGTTCATATTAGCAGTCTATAACAACTAGACACATGTTCATACCAGCAGTCTATAACAACTAGACACAGGTTCATATTAGCAGTCTATAACAACTAGACACATGTTCATACCAGCAGTCTATAACAACTAGACACAGGTTCATACCAGCAGTCTATAACAACTAGACACATGTTCATACCAGCAGTCTATAACAACTAGACACATGTTCATACCAGCAGTCTATAACAAATAGACACAGGTTCATATCAGCAGTCTATAACAACTCGACACATGTTCATACCAGCAGTCTATAATAACTAGACACAGGTTCATACCAGCAGTCTATAACAACTAGACACATGTTCATACCAGCAGTCTATAACAACTAGACACATGCTCATACCAGCAGTCTATAACAACTAGGCACATGTTCATACCAGCAGTCTATAACAACTAGACACATGTTCATACCAGCAGTCTATGACAAATAGACACATGTTCATACCAGCAGTCTATAACAACTAGACACATGTTCATACCAGCAGTCTATAATAACTAGACACATGTTCATACCAGCAGTCTACAACAACTAGATACATGTTCATACCAGCAGTCTATAACAAATAGACACATGTTCATACCAGCAGTCTATGACAAATAGACACATGTTCATACCAGCAGTCTATAACAACTAGACACATGTTCATACCAGCAGTCTATAACAACTAGACACATGTTCATACCAGCAGTCTATAACAACTATACACATGTTCATACCAGCAGTCTATAACAACTAGACACATGTTCATACCAGCAGTCTATAACAACTAGACACATGTTCATACCAGCAGTCTATAACAAATAGACACAGGTTCATATCAGCAGTCTATAACAACTCGACACATGTTCATACCAGCAGACTATAACAACTATACACATGTACATACCAGCAGTATATAACAACTAGACACATGCTCATACCAGCAGTCTATAACAAATAGACACATGTTCATACCAGCAGTCTATAACAACTCGACACATGTTCATACCAGCAGTCTATAACAACGAGACACATGTTCATACCAGCAGTCTATAACAACGAGACACATGTTCATACCAGCAGTCTATAACAACTAGACACATGTTCATACCAGCAGTCTATGACAAATAGACACATGTTCATACCAGCAGTCTATAACAACTAGACACATGTTCATACCAGCAGTCTATAACAACTATACACATGTTCATACCAGCAGTCTATAACAACTATACACATGTTCATACCAGCAGTCTATAACAACTAGACACATGTTCATACCAGCAGTCTATAACAACTAGACACATGTTCATACCAGCAGTCTATAACAAATAGACACAGGTTCATATCAGCAGTCTATAACAACTCGACACATGTTCATACCAGCAGTCTATAACAACTATACACATGTACATACCAGCAGTATATAACAACTAGACACATGCTCATACCAGCAGTCTATAACAAATAGACACATGTTCATACCAGCAGTCTATAACAACTAGACACATGTTCATACCAGCAGTCTATAACAACGAGACACATGTTCATACCAGCAGTCTATAACAACGAGACACATGTTCATACCAGCAGTCTATAACAACTAGACACATGTTCATACCAGCAGTCTATAACAACTAGACACATGTTCATACCAGCAGTCTATAACAACTAGACACAGGTTCATATTAGCAGTCTATAACAACTAGACACATGTTCATACCAGCAGTCTATAACAACTAGACACATGTTCATATTAGCAGTCTATAACAACTAGACACATGTTCATACCAGCAGTCTATAACAACTAGACACATGTTCATACCAGCAGTCTATAACAACTAGACACAGGTTCATATTAGCAGTCTATAACAACTAGACACATGTTCATACCAGCAGTCTATAACAACTAGACACAGGTTCATACCAGCAGTCTATAACAACTAGACACATGTTCATACCAGCAGTCTATAACAACTAGACACATGTTCATACCAGCAGTCTATAACAAATAGACACAGGTTCATATCAGCAGTCTATAACAACTCGACACATGTTCATACCAGCAGTCTATAATAACTAGACACAGGTTCATACCAGCAGTCTATAACAACTAGACACATGTTCATACCAGCAGTCTATAACAACTAGACACATGCTCATACCAGCAGTCTATAACAACTAGGCACATGTTCATACCAGCAGTCTATAACAACTAGACACATGTTCATACCAGCAGTCTATGACAAATAGACACATGTTCATACCAGCAGTCTATAACAACTAGACACATGTTCATACCAGCAGTCTATAATAACTAGACACATGTTCATACCAGCAGTCTACAACAACTAGATACATGTTCATACCAGCAGTCTATGACAAATAGACACATGTTCATACCAGCAGTCTATGACAAATAGACACATGTTCATACCAGCAGTCTATGACAACTAGACACATGTTCATACCAGCAGTCTATAACAACTAGACACATGTTCATACCAGCAGTCTATAACAACTATACACATGTTCATACCAGCAGTCTATAACAACTAGGCACATGTTCATACCAGCAGTCTATAACAACTAGACACATGTTCATACCAGCAGTCTATGACAAATAGACACATGTTCATACCAGCAGTCTATAACAACTAGACACATGTTCATACCAGCAGTCTATAATAACTAGACACATGTTCATACCAGCAGTCTACAACAACTAGATACATGTTCATACCAGCAGTCTATAACAAATAGACACATGTTCATACCAGCAGTCTATGACAAATAGACACATGTTCATACCAGCAGTCTATAACAACTAGACACATGTTCATACCAGCAGTCTATAACAACTAGACACATGTTCATACCAGCAGTCTATAACAACTATACACATGTTCATACCAGCAGTCTATAACAACTAGACACATGTTCATATTAGCAGTCTATAACAACTAGACACATGTTCATACCAGCAGTCTATAACAACTAGACACATGTTCATACCAGCAGTCTATAACAACTAGACACAGGTTCATATTAGCAGTCTATAACAACTAGACACATGTTCATACCAGCAGTCTATAACAACTAGACACAGGTTCATATTAGCAGTCTATAACAACTAGACACAGGTTCATATCAGCAGTCTATAACAACTCGACACATGTTCATACCAGCAGTCTATAACAACTAGACACATGTTCATACCAGCAGTCTATAACAACGAGACACATGTTCATACCAGCAGTCTATAACAACGAGACACATGTTCATACCAGCAGTCTATAACAACGAGACACATGTTCATACCAGCAGTCTATAACAACTAGACACATGTTCATACCAGCAGTCTATAACAACTAGACACATGTTCATACCAGCAGTCTATAACAACTAGACACAGGTTCATACCAGCAGTCTATAACAACGAGACACAGGTTCATACCAGCAGTCTCTTACAACGAGACACATGTTCATACCAGCAGTCTATAACAACTAGACACATGTTCATACCAGCAGTCTATAACAACTAGACACAGGTTCATATCAGCAGTCTATAACAACTCGACACATGTTCATACCAGCAGTCTATAATAACTAGACACAGGTTCATACCAGCAGTCTATAACAACTAGACACATGCTCATACCAGCAGTCTATGACAACTAGACACATGTTCATACCAGCAGTCTATAACAACTAGACACATGTTCATACCAGCAGCCTATAACAACTAGACACAGGTTCATACCAGCAGCCTATAACAACTAGACACAGGTTCATACCAGCAGTCTATAACAACTAGACACAGGTTCATACCAGCAGTCTATAACAACTCGACACATGTTCATACCAGCAGTCTATAACAACTAGACACATGTTCATACCAGCAGTCTATAACAACTAGACACATGTTCATACCAGCAGTCTATAACAAATAGACACAGGTTCATATCAGCAGTCTATAACAACTCGACACATGTTCATACCAGCAGTCTATAATAACTAGACACAGGTTCATACCAGCAGTCTATAACAAATAGACACATGTTCATACCAGCAGTCTATAACAACTAGACACAGGTTCATACCAGCAGTCTATAACAACTAGACACAGGTTCATACCAGCAGTCTATAACAACTAGACACAGGTTCATACCAGCAGTCTATAACAACTAGACACAGGTTCATACCAGCAGTCTATAACAACTAGACACAGGTTCATACCAGCAGTCTATAACAACTAGACACAGGTTCATACCAGCAGTCTATAACAACTAGACACAGGTTCATACCAGCAGTCTATGACAAATAGACACATGTTCATACCAGCAGTCTATGACAAATAGACACAGGTTCATACCAGCAGTCTATAACAAATAGACACATGTTCATACCAGCAGTCTATAACAACTAGACACAGGTTCATACCAGCAGTATATAACAACTAGACACAGGTTCATACCAGCAGTCTATAACAACTAGACACAGGTTCATACCAGCAGTCTATAACAAATAGACACAGGTTCATACCAGCAGTCTATAACAACTAGACACATGTTCATATTAGCAGTCTATAACAACTAGACACAGGTTCATATCAGCAGTCTATAACAACTAGACACAGGTTCATACCAGCAGTCTATAACAACTAGACACAGGTTCATACCTGCAGTCTATAACAAATAGACACAGGTTCATACCAGCAGTCTATAACAACTAGACACAGGTTCATACCAGCAGTCTAAATCTATAACAAAGACAGGTTCATAGCAGAAGTCGAAATCTATAACAAAGACAGGTTCATAACAGCAGTCTAAATCTATAACAAAGACAGGTTCATAACAGCAGTCTAAATCTATAACACAGACAGGTTCATAACAGCAGTCTAAATCTATAACAAATAGACAGGTTCATAGCAGAAGTCTAAATCTATAACAAAGACAGGTTCATAACAGCAGTCTAAATCTTTAACAAAGACACGTTCACAACAGCAGCCTAAATCTATAACAAAGACAGGTTCATAACAGCAGCCGAAATCTATAACAAAGACAGGTTCATAACAGCAGCCGAAATCTATAACAAAGACAGGTTCATAACAGCAGTCTAAATCTATAACAAAGACAGGTTCATAACAGAAGCCACTAACTGCGGTATGTTGTTAGACATACCATTTAGGTGAGGTAGAAATCCTAAATTGGCTATGACTAGTTACTGTCAGGACCCGGTTACGAACCTGGGTCTCCGGAGTGAGAAACAGTCACTTAACCAACTGAGCCACGAATAGTCAGCAGAACCCAGAAGATGAGGCAGACACAGCAGTACTTAAGACGGTGTATTTAATAAAGTAAAAAAAGGAGAAGTCCTTCAATACAAAAAATGGCAAATCCAAAAGGTGGTAGGAAAAGCACAAAAAAGCCTCAAGAGATACTCAAGAACAAAAACAGAATTCCACAAGAGCATCCACCGGAATCGACAAGAATACACAGAACACTAGGGCTGGGTGCTAACATACAAACACAGAGCACAGAACTGAGGGAAACTAAGGGTTTAAATACAATCAGGGGAAACGAGGCACAGGTGCAAATAATAATGGGGAACAAGGGAAAAAACATAAGGTCAAAAAGCACAATGGGGGCATCTAGTGACCAAAACCCGGAACAACCCTGGCCAAATCCTGACAAGTTACTGTATCCCAGTGAATTCCTCTGAGGCAGACTCTCCAGATGAGT
Source organism: Oncorhynchus masou masou (assembly GCF_036934945.1). NCBI lineage: Eukaryota > Metazoa > Chordata > Actinopteri > Salmoniformes > Salmonidae > Oncorhynchus > Oncorhynchus masou. Next base: position 59,710,254 of record NC_088224.1, read on the forward strand.
CTGTGAGAGAATGGCACAGCAGGGCCTGGCAGGACTGGGACCTGCTACTGGAAGAAGTCACACTCCAAATACTGCCAGCATTGCCATGAAGACCCAGAAAACACTATACTGTATGAAAACATGATAGGGATGGAAAGTATTTTTCTGTAATTTTCAGATGTTCTGTCTAGTTTCCTTCATGTTTTTTTACGAAGACATTTTCTGTCCACTCTTGTTCCTATCTGTATGTAGGCCTTGTTCTCGTCCCTCATGTATGTACTACATGTCAAAGTTTAATTAAAGGTCCTTTTTCCCAGGATGCACTGGGCTTCGAGGGCAGCTGTCATGGGTAATGGTGGAACCAATTTGTCATCTGGAGAGAGAATGACAGTAATCCTGCCAACAGAGAGAAAGATGTCTGGAGAATAATGCACATGGAGATGGAGAAGAAAGGCTGGAGAGACAGTGACACCATAGAGAAGAGAGAAAGAGATAGGAGGAGGAAGAGAGAGAGAGAGACTGTAATCCTGTCTAATTCACTTAGTGAAGCGCTGAAGGGGCAAGACACTAAGAGGATTGGGACATTCTCTAAATTAGATCAGTAAAAATAACTAAGTGCAAGGAGAGGTGAGAACGAGTGTGGACATGTGGGCACATGGACACAAGACAGGGGAACAGGACAGGACAGAACAGGGGGACATGAAAGGACAGGGGAACAGGACGGGAGAGGGGGACTAAGGATGATACTGACAGACATCAGAGAATGGTGACCTAGTGCTCCTGTATGAGACTTCTCTCCAAGTCAGAGAAGGAACCAGAATCCCCTATTTAGTTCTACTTCAATTGAACCCTAATTCTAAGGCTGACCTACCCCCTTTCCCTCTCTCCTCCAACCCTGACTACGCCCGAATCAGACTTCTCTCATAAATAAATCTAATCCTGACAATAATCTCAGTCCAAGACATGGACAATAATCTTGGATCCAAACACTGACTATTACTCTTGATAATAACTAGGTGTTAAACTTTAAGCCCCAGTATTGACTTAGTATAATTATATAACATGATGGTCAGTCAAGTGTTGATCCAGTGATAGGCCTAACCATAAAACTGATCATATTACGGCACTAAATTCCACTGAGAATACTGTATTTACCCTTAAAACGGATTATGGAGTGAGTCATTCCTGTCCCGATTCTATTTGACATAAAATCATGACAATAATAATAACAGAACATTTTCATAAAAACAAGAATAACAATAACTTTATTTGTATAGCACTACTTAATACAAGTAACAAAGTGCTTCACGTCATAAAACAAAAGTACTTAACAAAGAAACAAAAACAAGAGGATGGAGAAATTTAAAAAAGAAGATGGCTAATTGAAATCGTACTGTACATTGAAATCAAACGTTAAATGCATCTTTATGAAAGTGTACCTTCACAGTGTGAAAAGAGGATGGAATGAACAGTATTCTCAGTGATAATGAATATGATTACATTCATACTGTAGTTCTATTACTCCTAAGATGTTGTCAACCTTGTCATATCAAACAACCAATATCAGAATTAGACACCATTTAAAGATTCAAATGGACATCCATAACATTGTTTGGTTGATTGAAGAGAAGTACAGTAAATAGCATATAGAGCTCGACGGGGATAGACATAAGCTATTTGTTAAGGGTGGTAATATTTAGATGTACGTTTACAACCAATAGCATATTAGGAATAGGCTTTGTGTCATAGAGAATACAGGCTTTTGGGGACTGTAAATGATCACGGATGGTATTTAAAACAAAGGCAGCCAAATTTTCTCCATCTTCTCTATCTCCAAAATAAACTTTCACTCTCAGCTTCTGTCTTCTTCCTCTTAAGTCTTATTTTGGACTTTATTTTTATTTATTTGTTATTTCCATGATTTTTATTTCTACTTTGCACATTCTTCCACTGCAAATCTACCATTCCAGTGTTTTACTTGCTATATTGTATTTACTTCGCCACCATGGCCTTTTTTTTGCCTTTACCTCCCTTATCTCACCTCTCCCCTCATATATATACTTATTTTTCTACTGAATTAATGACTGTATGTTTGTTTTACTCCATGTGTAACTCTGTGTTGTTGTATGTGTTGAACTGCTTTGCTTTATCTTGGCCAGGTCGCAATTGTAAATGAGAACTTGTTCTCAACTTGCCTACCTGGTTAAATAAAGGTGAAATAAAAAATAATTTTTTTTATAAAACAACTATTAAAACTTCACTTTCATGAGATGAACAAATTCAATGGTTTTTCCTCCTTTCCGTAAATTAATTCTGCACTCATAGAATTGGAATTGACTTTTAATTGGCTTGATTCACAAACAAAACATGTGGTATCCAGTATCCTTTAATTGTCTCCTTTCTGTTCACATAACCTCTCAGTTGTCTCACCCAACAATACACCATCTTCTAGTTCCATCCAACCTATCCCAGAGAGCAGTCTAGAACCCAGCCTAGAACCCAGTCTTGAACCAAGAGAACTCAAGCATGCCATCGCATTCTCACAAACAATGATACCCCCACTCAACACTTACGTGACGCCAATTCATCTCTGTGAAACTAGGCTTCTGACAGAACAGAGCATAATTGGGAAATGCTATTTTAATTTCCCTTCGCTCCCACACACACCTTCAAGCTCCGTCCAACCTATCCCAGAGAGCAGTCTAGAACCCAGAGCCAGAGAACCCAAGCGTCCTACATGCCATCATGTTCTCACAAACAATGGTCCACCCCAAGTAAACTCTTACGTGACGCCAATTCATCTCTGTGAAGCTATGCTTCGGAAAGAACAGAATTGGGAAATGTGATTTCTTTTTCATTTAGTTTTATTCCTCACAAACCACCCACCCCCCTCGTGCAGAATGTCGGGGCAGGGGGGTTGTTGGGATTAGGAATCGATTAAGAGGAAATTGGACTGTAGGGCTGGCTACGTCTCGCAGGGCCACTGGCCTGGCCGCAGGATGATTACAGTATTTACAGAACGTCCCGGTGGCCAGCTTGTTTGCCAGGGATTAGAGGCAAAGAAATGAATCATATTTTTAAGTCCCAAGTGTATCTGTCTCCTGCTCTGTCTCTGTGCTTTACTAGTCCATATGCTGCTCCCAGGGATTACCATGGGGGAGGTTCTGGTCCTCTCGTCTGTTTCCTCCATCGCTCTACTCCTCTTTCTCATCTCTTATCCATCTCCTTACTTTTCATCTCTCTTTCCTCTCCTGCCTTGTTTCTCATTTATCATATCCCTTTATCCCTCTCTCTATTCCTCCCTCTCCTATTTTTCTTTATCATCTCTCTGCTCCCTGACTATAGACGCGTAAATTAATAGAGGGGAAGTGTGTACCCTAGCGGTTAAGAGTTGGGCAAGTAACCAAAAGGTCACTGGTTCGAATCCCCAAGCTGCTACCGTGGAAAATATTCCGTTCTGCCCTTGGGGATGGCAATTAACTCTCAACAACAACTGCTCCGGTGATGTCGACAACGGCAGCCCCAAGCACCTCTCTGATTCAGAGGATGCATTCAGTTGTGCAACTGACTAGATATCTCCTTCCCTAATCTGCACTATTTTTGGGGTATCCTTACCATCTATGTCAGGGGTTCCCACATTCTTTTCACTCAGGCCCCCCTTCCAGCATTGGGTAACATCCCACACCCTCCTCCTGCGTGCATGCGTCATGTCTATTTCTATGGGAACAAGCACTGTCATGACACAAACTGTTCACACCCCTCTTGTCGGTGGAGAAGAACATTTGGCATGTTTAAAGTTTATTTCCTGCAATTCTACACATTTTGTCATGGAGTGTAGTGAGAATGTTGCCTTTTTAAAACATATTTTATGCTATTCTACACATATTGCCATGGCTAATGTGTGTTCATGTGATAGTTGAGTGACTCAAACATTACAACAAAATCTATTTGGCTAAAAAGCCTAGCTAAAAAAAACGTTAGCTGACACGGGCTAGTTGATCTGGATATTACTTACAAGTTATAAATAGCTCTAAGGTCTGCGATGACTGACATGACAAGAGGAAAACTGATGGTGCACAACTCAATTTAGAAATTGCACCTTGTGGATTCTATAATTACAACTTTCAAGAGTAAACTGAAGGCTGACTGAGTTCCTTAAAAAATATGATAATATATATACACAGTACCAGTTTGGACACACCTACTCATTCAAGGGTTTTTCTTAATTTTTTACTATTTTCTAATAGTGAAGACATCAAAACTATGAAATAACACATGGAATCATGTTGTAACCAAAAAAGTGTTAAACAAATCCAAATATATTTTATATTTGAGATTTTTCAAAGTAGCCACCCTTTGCCTTGATGGCAGCTTTGTACACTCTTGACATTCTGGCCTTAGCAAGTCTCTTCTTGGTGTCCTTTAGTAGTGGTTTCTTTGCAGCAATTCGACCAAGGGCTGATTCACACTGTCTCCTCTGAACAGTTGATGTTGAGATGTGTCTCTTACTTGAATGCTGTGAATCATTTATTTGGTCTGCAATCTGAGGTGTAGATAACTCTAAGGAATTTATCTTCTACAGCAGAGGGAACTCTGGGTCTTCCTTTCCTGTTGTGGTCCTCAATAGAGCCAGTTTCATCATAGCACTTGATGGTTTTTGTGATTGCACTTGAAGAAACTTTCAAAGTTCTTGAAAATTTCCGGATTGACTGAACCTCATCTCTTAAAGTAATGATGGACTGTTGTTTCTCTTTGCTTATTTGAGCTGTTCTTGCCACAGTAATGAACATGGTCTTTTACCAGATAGGGCTATCTTCTGTTTATCACCCCTACCTTGTCACAACACAACTGAATGGCTCAAATGCATTAAGAAGGGGTAAAATCCACAAATTAACTTTTAACGAGGCACACCTGTTAATTGAAATGCATTCCAGGTGACTACCTCATGAAGCTGGTTGAGAGAATGCCAAGCGTGTGCAAAGCTGTCATCAAGGCAAAGGATGGTTATTTGTATATATAATCTATGTAACTCTGTGGACATCGTGTTGAAATGCGAAGATCTACTGAGCAAGAATATTATTGACCAAGGAGATTTTCATCTGAACAGAGACGCTGTGCCATTACAGTCCTAAATCAAACTTTGACCCAAATATGTCAATGGGCTCATATTCAGAAATAGTCTTGAGTAAGAGAGCTGATTGAGGATTGGTTTGGTCTTTTAGATATTAATGAATAAGGTTATATGGACAGGAAGGACCCTGATCCTAGATCAGCACTCCTACTCTGAGATGCTTTGTGAATACGGTCCCACATATTTGTTTAACCTGCATTGGTCTTTTTACAACCTATTGTCCAGTGCACTTTTCATAACACAGGTCTAGCTGACCTTACTGACAAAACACATGGACATATATGTCAGCCATCCAAATCCCTACCTCTCTCATGTCTCTGCTTTGGGAGGTTCAACAATTGGCCCCCACAATCTTAGGCCTACTTCTAATTTGTTTCTACTCTGTTCTTTCTCCTCTCAACATCTCCCCTCTCAACCTTTTGCATGGATTAGAGTAGTGTCCCTGGACGTCACATTTCTATCCCACTCTGTGTATGTACGACAGATACTTTACCTCCTACTCTCTTTGCAGGGATACAACAGGATAACACATGTAAGAGTGGGAAAGTGATCTAGAAGAGGCCTGCAATCTTAATAGTTGCTTCATTCTTATTGGTTGGATGATTAACTTCTTATGGCTGCAGGGGCAGTATTGAGTAGCTTGGATGAAAGGTGCCCAGAGTAAACGGCCTGCTCCTCAGTCTCAGTTGCTAATATATGCATGTATTAGTAGTATTGGATAGAAAACACTTTGAAGTTTCTAAAACTGTTTCAATGATGTCTGTGAGTATAACAGAACTCATGGCAGGCAAAAACCTGAGAAGAAATCCAAACAGGAAGTGAGAAATCTGAGGTTGGTCGATTTTCAACCCAGGCCCTATTGAATTCACAGTGAGATATGAATGAAGTTGCACTTCCTAGGGCTTCCACTAGATGTCAACCATCTTTAGAAACTTGAATGAGTCTTCTACTGTGTTATGGGACTGAATAAGAGCTGAATGAGTCAGGTTACTGGCAGAGAGCCATTTCCTGGTCATGCGCATTCCACATGATATCGACCTGCGTTCCATTGCTCCTCTACACATGAAGGAATTCTCCGGTTGAAATGTTATTGAAGATTTGTGATAAAAAAAAAACATCCTAATGATTGATTCTATACTTAGTTTGAAATGTTTCTTCGACCTGTAATATAACTTTTTGAAGTTTTTGTCCGAAGTAATGCTCGACCTGCACGAGTGTTTGGATATGTATATCTAACGCGCTAACAAAAGTAGCTACTTGGACATAAATAACGGACATTATTGAACAAATCGAGCATTTATTGTGGAACTAGGATTCCTGGGAGTGCATTCTGATGAAGATCATCAAAGGTAAGGGAAAATTTATAATATGATTTGACTCCAACATGGCGGCTAATTTTATTATTTTTCTGAGCGCCGTCTCAGATTATTGCATGGTTTTGTCACGTCTAATCAAGGTGGGTGGAATCAGGCGCAGAGAGCAGATAGCTATATAAAGTTGAATTCTCCAGTGAACAAAATAAACAACGGTCAACCCAAATACACACAGGGTGAAATTATCCAACACAGGATAAAGACTAACCGGAGAATAAGAAACACAAAACACCGACAGACAAAATGAATGACAAAATAAACAATCCCGCACAAAACAAGGGCGGGACAACCTACATTAAATACAGACACTAATAAACTAAACAACACACAGGTGAAACCAATTAGACAAAACCAACAGATACACGAAAAAGGGATCGGTAGTGGCTAATAGGACGGTGACGACGACCGCCGAGCACCGCCGAACGGGCAGGAGAGCCAACTTCGGCGTAAGTCGTGACAGGTTTGCTTTTTCCGTAAGGTTTTTAAAAAATCTGACACAGCGGTTGCATTAAGGAGAGGTATATCTATAATTATATGTGTATAACTTGTATTATCATCTACATTTATGATGAGTATTTCTGTTGAATCGATGTTGCTATGCAAAATCACTGGTTGTTTTTGGAACTAGTGAACATAACTCGCCAATGTAAATTCTGTTTTTTTAAATAAAAATATAAACTTTATCAAACAAAACATACATGTATTGTTTAACATGAAGTCCTATGAGTGTCATCTGATGAAGATCATCGAAGGTTAGTGAATAATTTTATCTCTATTTGTGCTTTTTGTGACTCCTATCTTTGGCTGGGAAAATGGCTGTGTTTATTCTGTGGCTTGGTGGTGACCTAACATAATCGTTTGTGGTGCTTTCGCTGTAAACCATATTTGAAATTGGACACTGTGGTGGGATTAACAACAAGATTACATTTAAAACGGTATACAATACATGTATGTTTGGGGAATTTTAATTATGAGATTTCTGTTGTTTTGAATTTGGCGCCCTGCCCTTTACTGGCTGTTGTCATATCGATCCTGTTAATGGGATTGCAGCCATAAGAAGTTTTAAGTGCCGCTAAAGTGTACATGTCACGCCCTGACCATAGAGAGCTGTTTATTCTCTGTGTTGGTTGGGGCGTGACAGTAACTAGGGGGCGTTATCTAGGTGATTATTGATCTATGTTGGCCTGGTATGGTTCCCAATCAGAGACAGCTGTTTATTGTTGTCTCTGATTGGGGATCATATTTAGGCAGCCATTTTCCCATTGTGCTTAGTGGGATCTTGTCTAGGTATAGTTGCCAGTGAGCATTATATCAGCTTCACGTTTCGTTTGTGCTCTTTATTGTTTTTGTTCTTTGAGTTTTTCTCTTCCTAATTAAAAGGATGGAAACATACCACGCTGCATCTTGGTCCACTCCTTATAATGATCGTGACAGAAGATCCCACCACAAACGGACCAAGCAGCATGGCCCGGAGGAGCAGACATCCTGGACATGGGAGGATATCTTGGATGGAAAGGATCACCTTCCATGGGAGCAGACGGAGGCAGCGAGGGAGGAACAATGACGACACCGGGGTTCGCGGCCACGACGGAAGCCCGAGAGGCAGCCTAAAAACATTTTTTGGGGAGGGGCACATGGGGTGGTTGGTGGAGCCAGGTTTCAGACCAGAGCCAACTCCCCGCACTCGCTTTAAGGGGCGTGTGACCATTCAGGCACCATGTTATGCGGTGCTACGCACTGTGTCTCTAGTGCGCATTCACAGCCCAGTGCACTCGGTGCCAGCTCTCCGCACTTTCCTTGGGAAACTGAGCATCCAGCCAGGATGGGTTGTGCTGACTCAGCGCTCCTGGTCTCCAGTATGCCTCCTCGGACCAGGATATCCTGCGCCAGATCTACGCACTGTGTTTCCAGTGTGCCTTCACAGCCCAGTGCGTCCTGTATCAGCGCCCCGCACTTGCCAGACTAAAGTGAGCATCCAGCCAGGACTGGTTGTGCCAGCTCTACGCTCTAGACCTCTAGTGCGCCTCCACAGTCCAGTAGGTCCTGTGCCTCCTCCCCGCACTCGCCCTGAGGTGCGTGTCATCAGCACGGTGCCACCTGTACCTGTCGCATGCATCAGGCCTCCAGTGCGCCTCCACAGTCCAGTACATCCTGTACCTCCTCCCCGCACTCGCCCTGAGGTGTGTGTCATCAGCCCGGTGCCACCTGTACCAGTCCCACGCATCAGGTCTCCAGTGCGCCTCCACAGTCCAGAGCTTCCGGTGACAGTTCCCAGTCCAGAGCTTCCAGTGACAGTTCCCAGTCCAGAGCTTCCGGCGACAGTTCCCAGTCCAGAGCTTCCGGTGACGTTTCACGGTCCGGAACCTTCAACGACGGTCCAAAGTCCGGAACCTCCTGAGACCGTCCACAGTCCAGAACCTCCTGAGACGGTCCACAGTCCGGAACCTCCTGAGACCGTCCACAGTCCGGAACCTACTGAGACCGTCCACAGTCCGGAACCTCCTGAGACCGTCCACAGTCCGGAACCTCCTGAGACGGTCCACAGTCCGGAACCTCCTGAGACGGTCCACAGTCCGGAACCTCCTGAGACGGTCCACAGTCCGGAACCTCCTGAGACGGTCCACAGTCCGGAACCTCCTGAGACCGTCCACAGTCCGGAACCTCCTGAGACGGTCCACAGTCCGGAACCTCCTGAGACCGTCCACAGTCCGGAACCCCCTGAGACGGTCCACGGTCCGGAACCTCCTGAGACGGTCCACAGTCCGGAACCTCCTGAGACGGTCCACAGTCCGGAACCTCCTGAGACGGTCCACAGTCCGGAACCTCCTGAGACGGTCCACAGTCTGGAGCCTCTAGCGAAGGTCCCCTGCGAGGGTTCCCGGTCCGGAGTCCCCTGCGACGAACCACGGTCCGGAGTCCCCGGCGACGATCTATGGTCCGGAGTCCCCGGCGATGATCCACGGTCCAGTTCCTCCGGCGACGATACACAGTCCGGAGCATCCGGCGACAATCCCCGCACCAGAGCCACCACGGTCGGGTACTGTCACGCCCTGACCTTAGAGAGCTGTTAATTCTCAGGGTTGGTTGGGGCGTGACAGTACCTAGGGTGGGTTAACTAGGTGATTATTGATCTATGTTGGCCTGGTATGGTTCCCAATCAGAGACAGCTGTTTATCGTTGTCTCTGATTGGGGATCATATTTAGGCAGCCATTTTCCCATTGTGCTTTGTGGGATCTTGTCTAGGTATAGTTGCCAGTGAGCATTATATCAGCGTCACATTTCGTTTGCGCGCTTTATTGTTTTTGTTCTTTGAGTTTTTCTCTTCCTAATTAAAAGGATGGAAACATACCACGCTGCATCGTGGTCCACTCCTAATAATGATCGTCACAGTACAATGTGGTTGGCATGCTGCTGTTCATTGCACACTGATAGGATTGTGTTCTTACTTTGTTTGGGCACATTTTTATACACGTGGTTATTATGTGAGCATTTATGTACCCGTTTTAAAAGAGGAACGTTGCATATTTTATTTGTGTGTCAACAGAGTGAATTCCTTTTTTCAGCATGTGAACTGGATGCAATCAGTGTGTAGGGATAATCTTTGATTCCACTGGAGTCTTTGATTAAATGTTATTTTCTTAGCTGAAAGCAATTTTTCTTTTAGACAATGAAGTTATGCTACCTCTAGTAGTAGTACTGTATCCATCCGTCTTTTAGCCTGTTGTGAAGCTCAATGTATTGGAATATGACCATAAAACACAAAGACCCCACAGACTTTCTTCAGTTGTTTAATGTCTTAAAACTACATATCTGTCCCATGTAGAGTTGGGGAAACACACAAGAGGTATGTCTGATATACTAAAGAGGGTGAGTCATTCGTATCAGGACACAAAAAAAGCATATATTAGAATGCAAATATTTAAAGTATACAATCAAGAACTATACACAGTATTATATCCTATGACCACTAACTGTATTGGATAAAGCCCTGAGTTTGAAAAACGCTGTTCAGAAAAGACAAGACCAGAAAACTGAAATTAAAAAAAATATATATTGCTAGTCTTGTAAAAATTAGGAGTGAAGTTGCGTGGTGTGTCTGTGTAACACATTGTTGGTGCCAGACATGATTGCATTTTCAAGTAAAGTTTAATATTTACAAAAAGAACAAAATAAACAGAATAATAGCAATATTCATAAGAGCTGTGGAATTAATAATAATTATAATTATATTAATAATGATAATATTAACGTCAAACAAATTACCACAATTGTACTTCAAAGGACGCACAAATTTAAAGAAACATATGTTATAGTCTAATACAAAAGAAAATGAAACTATACATCAACACAAAATGGTACCCCTCGCTCCTTTACAGGTAACAACTGAGAGAAGCTCCGTGCTTTCTGTGCAAGGGTAGCGCAGTCATGGCCAGACCCTTCCCTTTCTACTGTTGAGTCTTCTCTCCTGCAAATATCTCATTGTAACAGTATATTCGGCAACAGGGTTTGTTAAGTCATTAAGGGAAAATGTTGTATTTAAGTGCCGTAATCATCATAGTCGTCCACCCTCCCCCAACAAACACAGAGTTGGACAGAAACGCAAAGGCTACACCTTGGTCATCCTTGCAGATCCCAGAATGCCTTGTGCCCAGATGTGATTCATTCCATGATGGGTGCTTAAAGACAAGAGGTCTGTTACTAACCCTATAGCCCTAACCCTGCCCCTCTTTCTTACCCCCTTACCCCCCTTCACTCTAACACACTGTCTGCCGAGGGTCCCCTCCCTTCAAAGCTACTGGGGGAAAAGGATACAACAATAGCCTATGGTCTCCACTTCACAGTACCAAAGGTTATCCTTGCTTTACCCATCCCCTCTTGCTTATTGAGAAACACATGCACGTCTGTGTGTCTGTCTGTGTGTCTGCCTGTGTGTCTGTTTGGCTCCAGGATCTCTGTTCACCAAATATGAAAAGCAGCTTCATAACAAAAATAAACCATAAAACAAATGACAGAGAGAAAAAGAAAACAACCTTGTCCCCATTGGAGTCAGTCTTCACCTATGGCTGGAACTTCCTCTGTTTGTTCAATATCAAATTCAAGGCAGAGTCATTTTCTTCATTACAATGTACACAACTTTAAATTGTTCTGAAGTAATGACAAAAATACCCACTGGATCAAATTTGGTCAAAAGTCAAGGCCAGCCCACCCATCTTGGGGATTGAATTCCACTTTTCCTTTATAATTCTCAGTTACCATTAAGCACAACAAGACCACTAAAGGAGTGACAGATCTTGTTCAGAAATCAACTTGGGGTTGACTATCAGCTACCTGAACGATGGGATCCATTGCAACCAATATTTGAATCTTCTTTTTTCTATGTTCTTCTCTTTCTAAATCAATTGTTCATTCTTTCCATCAAATGTATACTCCATTCATCCTTCAGGTTGCAATCTCTGTTCATTTGGTCCACAAAACCCTGATTATGGAATACAAGAATGGACCTTTGTCAATGATGCAGTTTTTTTCTAAATGTAATCATCAAATTATAAATGTATTAAATTTCATTCTACAGATATTGCTTTCAATAGTGTGGTATGTAGTCCTTTTTAATAAAATCGGTTTTCAATTTTAGTATCTCAAGTGTCTCTTTACATGTTGATTTGTTTGTCATCAATTCTATATGACTATCTTTATTACTTTAATGTACCATTGATTGTGCATTCTCACATTGATAATGCTGTGTTGATTGTGCATTCTCACATTGATAATGCTGTGTTGATTGTGCATTCTCACATTGATAATGCTGTGTTGATTGTGCATTCTCACATTGATAATGCTGTGTTGATTGTTCATTCTCACATTGATAATGCTGTGTTGATTGGATATAATAGATTTGACAATATTGATTGGATATAATAGATTGATTGGATTGATTGGATATAAGAGATTTGATGTGATCAGTGATTTCTTGTCACCTTCCCAACAATCACAAAGTCCAACATCACATTGCTTCCACATTGCTTTCCATAACACAAGAAATAATGACATATTACTCAGTCAATGAGTTCATGGACTGAAATGATTAGTTGACCATCTATGTGTCCAAGTCTTTAACACTGAATGGAATGGGAGCTTCTCCTGGCTGGTCCCTTCCTTACCTCCTCCCCCCTACAAGACCTGGAACTTCCAGGAGTTCTGGTCTTTGTAGTCCAGGCAGTCAGCTGCGTTGAAGTTGAGTTTCCAGGAGGCAGCTTGGTCCTTGTAGTCCAGGCAGTCGACGGCCCCGAAGCCCAGCGAGGCGGCTGTGTAGCCCTGTGAGGACAGAGAGGGGGACTGGCTTAGATGTCCACCCATAGAGGTGATGGGGCTGAGGGCGCCCCCTGTGGCGGAGAGCTGTGAGTGCATGGGGGACAGGTAGGAGCTGCAGTCCAGGCCAGTGAAGTAAGAGGATGAGCCTGCGTAGCTCTGGGTGTAGGCCGGGGCCTGGGTGTAGGTCATGGGGTAGGCAGAGGAGCGCTGCATGCAGGGCGTGGTGGAGGCTGACAGGGGGTCTGGCAGCGGGGAGATGGAGGCAGGGCTCCAAATGGACACGGTCGCGTTGGCACTGCTGGAGCTGGGGGTGATGGCAGTGCCAAGGGGAAGGGGTGCTGGACTGTAGGACCCGTTGGTGTTGGCACTGGCCTCAGAGTTGGCCTCCCGGGCTGGAGAGGCCTTCTTCTTAGGTGGACGAGGTTTAGACTGGCCCGTGCTCTGCTGTGCCTGCTGGCGGCATTTAGCACGACGGTTCTTGAACCATACCTGTGGAGGAGCACGTGGTGAGTTCTCAGACAACTCAGCTCCCATTCTGGCCAAACAATCACTGACGTTTTGTAAATTGACAATTGAACCACTTTCATTTTTGCAAGATCATTTAAACAATTCTAGTGGGCATTTATGCATGAGAGTATATAGCATGTTTATTACCTGTACACGAGACTCTGGTAGGTTGATCTTAAGGGCCACTTCTTCTCTCATGAATATGTCGGGGTAGCGCGTCTTAGAAAACAGTGCCTCCAGGATGTCCAACTGCGCGCGCGTAAACGTGGTCCTTTCCCGACGCTGCTTTCTGGGGATGTCTAAAATACACACACACGCACACAAATATTATTTTTCTTATATTTCGTTTCATCATATATTTGTTTTTGTGAACCTTTTCCCCCTTGGCCATTGCTTTCAAATGGAACACGAGAAAAAGAGAAAGGAACAAATGAACTGTAATTCACTTGTTTGGTGTTTGGTCAAATTGCCAAGTTAAATAAAAGTCTAAATTAAATAAGTCTCATTTAGAATTTAATTCGTGTATATTCGTGTAATATAATTGTACTAGTAAGTAGTTACACTGAGGCATAAATTATGTTCTCTACGAAAATATATATTGTATATTCAAGGGTGCTTTGTTTCCAATGTTCTAGAAAATAAATATATGGCTCTGGCCTTCACATGTAATATCGTGGATAATTCAGCCAGAAGTCGTTTCGTTTGTTACATAATTAGATAAACAACAATACAGTTCAAAATCTAGTTGTTTTAACATTGGTCAAAAAATGTTTCGTTCCCTTTATGTAAAAAAAAGGTGTTATTTAATGTTCGAGTGTTTTATTAACTTTAATTAGAATATTTAACATTATCCATTGATTCAGATATGCATTGTGGCTTTATAAAACATAAACAAATACTAAATAAAATACATTTGATAAAGGGAACGAAATGTATCTTGATAAAACATGTATCTTTTCACAGGAAGTTAGGTCTTAGTGAATTAGACTGGTGATCATAACGCTTGGCCCTGGATCAATCATTGAACAAAAAAACACACATTTTCACACAAATAGTTGTTAGGCCTACCACTTACACATCAAGTAAATAGGTCATCTCATTTTAAAGCTATCATTTTACTCCTAGGCCCTTCAAACAAGGTACTATGGACGTTCCCCATATCTTTAAAAAGATAAACAAACATGGAGTTTTTTTGTATGTGCGCAAAAGGCATTTCCATTTGAAACAACGATGACCGTCGAAATTTGCTATCAGCTAAGAATAAAATATGGAGATATATTATGCACAATTCGCTGTCATAAATCTAACAATAAGAACGAAAACAACATAATGGGGGTTCGTTGTGCACCGATCCTTTTACGCACTCGTTGCGCATGGATAGGTTAGCAGTACCGCTTGGAATTCCGGCTGGATTCTCCCCGTTTTTCCATCATATAAAGTGCAATTGTTGAGACAAACATTTCTAAAACATGAAAAAGTTGAAAATATGACTTACTTGGGTATCCGACGGCAGAGTGTAGTAGATCCATGCCCGGGCCAGACAGAGTTAACCCGTTCACGGCGTAATGAGGCTGCTTAATGTAGGACATCATGCCTGTGCCGGCTTTAAAACGCTCCCTCACCCTCTCTCTCTCTTACACTCAGGCCGGGGGCCGGGTCTTCTGCTATTCTCCAAGGGGTGTCTCTCTCTCTCTTCCCTCTCTCTCTCTCTCTCTCTCTCTCTCTCTCTCTCTCTATGTCCCTCCCTCTCTCTCTTTTTCTCTCAGTCACTTGTTTTTCTTTATATCTTTCGATCGGATTTTTGTTTTGTTTTCCTATTTTTATTGCTGACCCTGTCGCAGTATGTTGCCAACTTTTGAGGCTACAGTAGCACCTGTGTCCGCCGGTAGAGTGCAGGTGCAGGGCGCCGGTACTCCTTGTCTGCTGCCTTCACACCTATTGATCAAACTGTTTCAAGGCACGGCTATTCAATTGGTATTGTGGTGCCGGTGTATTTCACTTACAAAGTAACCTGAAAGCAATAATTAAACACACTAACCAATGGTATGATCACAGTTTTAAGTGTGATAAACCTTTCAATCCACGTGCGCTTTCGAAGTGCTCATCGGCGTCAAGAAGTGACTGTATGCTTCCTTATTCTTCACTTGTCAGATCTAGCGTTCCCTCGACTGAGCTCGAGCCTGTTGAAGTCTGTTGAAGCAAAGAGGATCAAGTCGTGCCTCCGGTGAGTGGCGATAAGCTTGGGTGAGAACGCGGAACTGAGCGAACCAAGAAAGAAGTTGGCTAATTAGAGTGAAGTTCTTGCACGGAGTAGACTCTGACCCCTCCCTCTCTCTTGTCTCTATCTCTCTCTCTCTCCCTGTCCTGACACACACAGGCTTTGCACTTTGTTGGATTTGATTGTCTTTCTTTTCTCCGCACACCATGCACATTCATCCTGTGATATAAAACAACAGTTTGATATGTGTAGGCTCAAGAACAACAGGTGGACACAAATCATATTGAACACTGGCGAGACAAACTGATTTACGCTGTTATTTTTCGAATCTTCTTAAAAGAGGAAACATTGGTATAACAATGTTGAATAAAAACGTACAGTAACTGCACAGTTTACCAATCCACTTAACCAAAACAAATAGAATGTTACACTCATTCATGACAGTTAAATTGTACAATTAAATAGATGTGCAACTCATAATTTCTGAGTAGCCAATGCGTTTTGTGTGTTATGAGAGTCCGTTTTGAATTGTTAAAGACAAAAGGACAAGCTAGCAACTCTGTTCAAGTCATTTTCCTGGAGACGAAGAGGACCTTTGGGAGTTGAACAGCAGTGCTGCACTGTCAGGGAAAGCTTGATAGCCATCAAAGAGTACATCTGTATCGAATCTCTTGTCTTGTTTGGAGAGAGCAGATTTAATACATTTTACACCGCTTTTAAAATACAGAAATAATTGGGCGATGTAGTCTGAGTGAGGAAGTTCAAGGGATAGAAGGGAATGGGGGTGGGGCGGGTGTACCAGCAGGATTAAAACTACACAAAGGCCGCGTTGTTCTCTACTAAAACCCCTACTGATCCCCAACATACTCCCTCTTTTATATTCATCTTTCTGTAGTAATAATAATAACAATAATAATAGTTAGAATTATGATGATAATAATAATAATAATAATGGTATGATGTTATTTGTTATAATATTATAATTAACAGGGATAACAGTGCATCTTATTATTGTCTATCAAAATAGTAACATGGAAACAACTGTATGGTCATGAATGTGCGTTAAAGCTATGTTTTATAGTCTCTTGGGGCATTTCATTCCAAATAAGTGGATGAGTTATTGCAGACAAACTTTGCAGAAGTCTATTTAAATTGAACTCGTTCGCCCATGCCCCTCTGCGCTTTTAATTATACATATATGGTTTGATAGATAGTATCGTCTGTTATGGTGTAAAACAATGTTTTGTGCAGCATTAAGATTGGCTAAAGCATGATAATAAAGCGCAATGCCACGTGTTGTTTAGTTGGGACTGAGAACATTGAGTTGCTGTAGGTTACTATGTCCAGTGTTTTTATTCGTTGCAGAAATCTACCCAGGAGATCCAAATGGCCTGTCGAAAGTTTTGCTGGTGCATTTCTTTAAATGCGACGAGTTGTTGTCCATCCTGCGATTGTTGGCCTGTGCCTCATCCTATCCCTGTGGCCAGACAATTTCACAGTGTCCAAAGCCGATTCTCTGCTCTTGTTAATTGAATCGGATTTCTTATAGTTTAAAATCCACACAGACCCATGTACTGCCGAAACTGTATAAGGGGTTTATCTGAATCTGTAAAGCCACGGCGGAGATATAAAGAGAGAGAGACTATACCCGCATGTTGAACATTTTAAATCTCAAATAAACGTCTTTACCTGCGGCATCTGCCGGTGCGCACAGCGTGAGTATGTGTGTTGTTTTAACCGTCCAATTTTGGAATATTTGTTTCAAGAGGCCACATCACCTGCTCAACTAGGCTATCAGGTATGGTTTTGGTCTTTTCATTTTTAAATAGATAAAATCGAAAGCTGGCGATCGAAATAGCCTATTATTTGTAAATATGACAAGAAGCACAACAGTCGATGGTTCAAGACTTCAAAACTACGTGTGAGTACTTTCTGAGAAGCAAAACCAAGAGCGCGTGTCAGAGTAGGCCTACACGCGCACTTAGACATGCACCGGTTCGTTTGCCTGTCTAGTTCTCGCTCTCTTACCATTCCTTCAGTACAATTTTAGTAGGCCTATATGCTTTTATGCGTTGGGAGAAACAATTAACACTTACAAAACCTTTTAAAATATAGAATTTCACATAAATGATGTACGTTTTTCCACGCATTTCCTGATTGTATATTCTTTAACCATGATCAAACCATTAGCCTATCCAAAGACAACCAAATTATATCCATAAAATGATTACTTTTGTTTAGGTATATTTCCATGCCCAACATTGAAAATTGCAAACTTTAACTTTAACAAAATATTCATATACACAGAACGCTAAGCGTCCTTTTTTCCGAATTATTATTTTTTTGGTTTATTGTTTTGTTGCATAAAATGCTAAATGTACCAAATTGATTTATCGAATTTATTCGATAAAACGGAAAGACACACTCTCGTTAATGGTGTTTGTGTTTGACCTACACTAGCCTATTTCTTCATTCTTTTTTGTACTAAAATTGTGTTTAAAACGGAGGACATTCTAAATACCAAACAAATATAGCCCTCAAATTGTGCATGACGAACCACTGCATTTTGAGACATTTGATAGTAGCCTATCATTATTATATTTCTAGTCTTCCAGAAAATTGTAAACCGGTAACAATTTAATTTCTGAAAGTATTGCTGTTAAATAACTTATTATTGCTATTGTTCTTTTGTGCTGTTAATAACAACCATAATAATTGTTGTGGATGGATGTTTAAATAGGTGTTTGTACTGGGAAGTGCAATTACTATTACAATGGTTGCACTAGGACCCAGGGCAGATACAAATTCAGGACACAACCACCACATAAGAGGCTTACCATATCTAATCTATACACACACACACACACACGCACACGCACACGCACACGCACACGCACACGCACACGCACACGCACACGCACACGCACACGCACACACACACACACACACACACACACACACACACACACACACACACACACACACACACACACACACACACACCACTTAGAAACATCATATTTTTTAAATGGGCACGCAATTGGTCTCAGAGGCATACATAACAACTGCAGTATTTTGATTTAATGTTCATCGTCTCCAAACTATTTTATTCCCCATTTGACCCCGACTTCTCTCCAGCTTTGTCAGAAGACTGCAGCCATATGTTGCATGATTGCTCTTGTCCAATTTCATTACCAAATATGCACGCTCTTTCACTGTACAATTTGTCCAAAACATGCACTCTGTTTGCTGTCTGATTACAAAGACAAGGGGTAAAATGCAAACACGTTACTTTCCAAAACAATACACATTACAGTAAACAATGTCTAAATGACCCGTAGTAATGCACCAGACACGTAGTAATGCACCAGACACGTAGTAATGCACCAGACACATAGTAATGCACCAGACATGTAGTGATGCACCAGACACATAGTAATGCACCAGACACGTAGTAATGCATCAGACATGTAGTAATGCACCAGACACATAGTAATGCATCAGACACGTAGTAATGCACCAGACATGTAGTAATGCACCAGACACGTAGTAATGCACCAGACACATAGTAATGCACCAGACACGTAGTAATGCACCAGACACGTAGTAATGCACCAGACACATAGTAATGCACCAGACACGTAGTAATGCACCAGACACATAGTAATGCACCAGACATGTAGTGATGCACCAGACACTTAGTAATGCACCAGACACATATTAATGCACCAGACACGTAGTAATGCACCAGACACATAGTAATGCACCAGACACATAGTAATGCACCAGACATGTAGTAATGCACCAGACACGTAGTAATGCACCAGACACATAGTAATGCACCAGACACGTAGTAATGCACCAGACACGTAGTAATGCACCAGACACATATTAATGCACCAGACACGTAGTAATGCACCAGACACGTAGTAATGCACCAGACACATATTAATGCACCAGACACGTAGTAATGCACCAGACACATAGTAATGCACCAGACACGTAGTAATGCACCAGACACATAGTAATGCACCAGACACATAGTAATGCACCAGACATGTAGTAATGCACCAGACACGTAGTAATGCACCAGACACATAGTAATGCACCAGACACGTAGTAATGCACCAGACACGTAGTAATGCACCAGACACATATTAATGCACCAGACACGTAGTAATGCACCAGACACATAGTAATGCACCAGACACGTAGTAATGCACCAGACACGTAGTAATGCACCAGACACGTAGTCATGCACCAGACACATAGTCATGCACCAGACACGTAGTAATGCACCAGACACGTAGTAATGCACCAGACACATAGTAATGCACCAGACACGTAGTAATGCACCAGACATGTAGTAATGCACCAGACACGTAGTAATGCACTAGACACATAGTAATGCACCAGACACATAATAATGCACCAGACATGTAGTAATGCACCAGACATGTAGTAATGCAGCAGACACGTAGTAATCAGCCTATACGTGTATTGATGTATTTACTGGGGTCAAACATTAGTTTGTGGAACCAGTCTCCCCTCTTGGTGTCTTCAGTTGTAAAAAAATCAGAGGCCTGTCGATATTCAGGGACCCACTGAAAAAACTGTCATGAATGTAAGGATGTGATTTATTAGTGAGGGATATTCATGTCTATTTAACATCAAGGCCATGTTAAGACAATGTAACCTTTGTTGGTTGCATACACAATTTGAGTGTACTTATGGGAGTGTGTGAAACCTTGTATGGACAGGGCCTATGGTCATGGCTGACAGTGCTATGGCTCTCAGGGAATGTATGTATGTATGTATGTGTGTGTGTGTGTGTGTGTGTGTGTGTGTGTGTGTGTGTGTGTGTGTGTGTGTGTGTGTGTGTGTGTGTGTGTGTGTGTGTGTGTGTGTGTGTGAGAGAGAGAGAGAGGGGGAGAGAGAGAGAGAGGGAGAGAGAGAGAGGGAGATTGTGTAAGCACAGAAAAGAGGAGATTACCCACTGATCACCAGTTTAAGAGGTCACCGATGTAGAGCGTTGGTTATGGGTTGCATCAAGCATGGGCCAAAAAAGACAAACCAAAACACAACAACCCCCTCCTCCAAAACCCCTGAAACCTCACCAGTGTTACTGTGCAGCTGCTAGAGCCCTGACTTCATGGAATTTGTTCGATACACACAGTGGGACACCAACACGCTCACACACGCACAGAGTTCAGCCGATTTATCATAATATGCTTTATCTGAAAAGTAAGTATCTTACCTCGGGATAAAGGGAGGATAGTGGGGCTTGTAGTCAGATTGGCAGAGGAAGGGAGAGGATGGAGGGAGCGAGTCGGCTGGTCCAAAGGGAGAACATGAAGGACCTGTTTGGAACAGATTATGACTGATAAGATACAGCGACCCATACGCCAACACAATGGGGAAGTGTTGTACCCAGGAACCTAGGTCTCTACGGCACTGGGAGATATGATTGACAGATGGACCTGGAAGGACCACCACCGTACATAGATGAATGAACAGGTAACCCCCGAGGAGGAGGGTCGGGTGTTTGGACCCCACTGAGGGCCTTTTCTATAGTTGGAAGGAAAAAGAATGGTGGGATTCCTGATGAAGGAGTGTAGAGAACGAGAGGAAGTAGAGAGAGAGAGGAAGGGAGGGGCATAGTGGGAGGGGCGTGGGGTAGGACCTGTCCACAGAGACATTATAAGGGGCATAGCTAAAGGCTTTTTACAGGTGTGTGTTTGGCCAACAAAGTAGGTTTGAGTGGGTTGAACCCTTTTGCTGTGCTATGTTTTACATTTGGATTCAAATAGGTTTCTGTATGTGTCTTGCGTGATTGTTTTTTTGTATGTGATTGTCCTTGTGTGTAAATCTTGAAAGCACTGGCATTTCCATTGAATTGTAAAGGGTTAATAGTGAAGGGTTAACATCCATGTCAGTGGTTGTCATGGTATCAAGGTCAGGCTGTGTTAAGACTTAAATTAAACTGATGTAGGGATTACGCTGTGTAAATAAGCCAGACAGTGACAGTAGTGGGTTTTTGTGCACAGATACACTGGACTGTACGATACATTAGGAACGCCTTCCTAATATTGAGTTGCACCCTTTTTGCCCTCAGAACAGCATCAATTAGTCAGGGAATGGACTCTACAAGGTGTTGAAATCGTTCCACAGGGATGCTGGCCCATGTTGACTCTGATGCTTCACTCAGTTGTGTCAAGTTGTCTGTATGTCCTTTGGGTGGTGGACCATTCTGGATACACAATGGAAACTGTTGAGAGTAAAAAACCCAGCAGTGTTGAATCTTTTGTCTTTCTCATTCACCTGAATGGCACATACACGATCCATGTCTCAATTGTCTCTAGGCTTAATTAAAAAATCTTTCTTTAACCTGTTTTCTCCCCTTCATCTACACTGATTGAAGGGGATTTAACAAGTGACATCAATAAGGGATCATAGCTTTAACCTGGATTCACCTGGTCAGTCTGTGTCATGGAAAGAGCAGGTGTTCTTAATATTTTGTACACTCAGTATTTGTCTTCACTTTATCGTCACTTTGGGTATGGTATGTAAAGTATACAGTGGGGCAAAAAGTATTTAGTCAGCCACCAATTGTGCAAGTTCTCCCACTTAAAAAGATGAGAGAAGCCTGTAATTTTTTATCATAGGTAGGGTAGCCTAGTGGTTCGAGCGTTGAACTAGTAACTGGAAGATTGCAAGTTCCAACCTCAGAGCTGACAAGGTACAAATCTGTCGTTCTGCCCCTGAACAGGCAGTTGACCCATTGTTCCTAGGCCGTCATTGAAAATAAGAATTTGTTCTTAACTGACTTGCCTAGTTAAATAAAGGTCAAAATTAAATACAGTACAGGTCTGGTGCTGCTCATCAATATATTTACTATTCTAAATCTGGACTTTGGTTATGCTTCTAATCAGTCCTGCAAAACTCTGAGAATGTCTGATAAGCTGTATATCAATACGACACATGCTGGGAAAGAGGTAATGAAATAATGCTTTCAAAGTTTTCATGTTTGCATGCATTCATGGCTAGAATATGTTCTCTTTATATTTTTTTGCAAGGGTTTTGTTGTTGATTGTATTATCCATATTCCTAGCTTATTAAAGTTAGTATTGTAGCGATATTGTTATGTACTTGAGTGAAGACCCAAAAGCGGTTTTAACAGAAAACAGAGTTCTTTAATGAAAAACAGGAATGGCATAAATCCTCTTCCAACGTAGTCAAAGGAACAAAAAGAACGTTAGTATAATGCAGGATGCACCTGCCAGGCGGACTCCGACAGGATAGGACAAGGTGGAAGCAAACGGGACGACAGCTTGCTTCTGGCATCAAAAACACAAACAAGAATCAGACACTGAAAGTAGCAGGAACAGAGAGAGAAATAGAGACCTAATCAGAGGGGGAAGAGAGAACAGGTGGGAAGGAGTGAATGAGCTAGTTAGGGGAGATGTAGAACAGCTGAAGAATGAGAGACAGAGAAGGTAACCTAAAAAGACCAGCAGAGAGAGACAGAGTGAAGAGAAAGGACAGGAACAGACATAACAAGACATGACAGTACCCCCCCACTCACCGAGCGCCTCCTGGCGCACTCGAGGAGGAAACCTGGCGGCAACGGAGGAAATCATCGATCAGCGAACGGTCCAGCACGTCCCGAGAGGGAACCCAACTCCTCTCCTCAGGACCGTACCCCTCCCAATCCACTAGGTACTGATGACCACGACCCCGAGGGCGCATGTCCAAAATCTTACGAACCCTGTAGATGGGTGCGCCCTCGACAAGGATGGGGGGGGGGGGGCCACGAGCGGGGGCGCGAAGAACGGGCTTAACACAGGAGACATGGAAGACCGGGTGAACGCGACGAAGATAGCGGGAGAAGAAGTCGCACTGCGACAGGATTAATGACCTGAGAAATACGGAACGGACCAATGAACCGCGGGGCCAACTTGCGAGAAGCTGTCTTAAGGGAAAGGTTCTGAGTGGAGAGCCATACTCTCTGACCGCAACAATATCTAGGACTCTTGGTCCTACGCTTATTAGCGGCCCTCACAGTCTGCGCCCTATTACGGCAAAGTGCCGACCTGACCCCCTTCCAGGTGCGCTCGCAACGCTGGACAAAAGCCTGAGCGGAGGGGACGCAGGACTCGGCGAGCTGAGATGAGAACAGCGGAGGCTGGTACCCGAGGCTACTCTGAAAAGGGGATAGACCGGTAGCAGACGAGGGAAGCGAGTTGTGGGCGTACTCTGCCCAGGGAGCTGTTCTGACCAAGACGCAGGGTTACGAAAAGAAAGACTGCGTAAAATGCGACCAACAGTCTGATTGGCCCGTTCGGCTTGACCGTTAGACTGGGGATGAAAGCCGGACGAGAGACTGACGGAAGCCCCAATCAAACGGCAAAACTCCCTCCAAAATTGAGACGTGAACTGCGGGCCTCTGTCGGAAACGACGTCAGACGGAAGGCCATGAATTCGGAAAACATTCTCGATAATGATCTGAGCCGTCTCCTTAGCAGAAGGGAGCTTATCGAGAGGAATGAAATGAGCCGCCTTAGAGAATCTATCGACAACCGTAAGAATAACTGTCTTCCCCGCTGATGAAGGCAGTCCGGTGATAAAATCTAAAGCGATGTGAGACCACGGTCGAGAGGGAATGGGAAGCGGTCTGAGACGGCCGGCAGGAGGAGAGTTCCCAGATTTAGTCTGCGCGCAGACCGAACAAGCGGCGACAAATCGACGCGCGTCACGTTCCCGAGTGGGCCACCAGAAACGCTGGCGAATGGAAGCGAGCGTACCCCGAACGCCGGGGTGGCCGGCTAACTTGGCAGAGTGGGCCCACAGAAGAACGGCCGGACGAGTAGGAACGGGAACGAACAGAAGGTTCCTAGGACAAGCTCGCGGCGACGGAGTGTGAGCGAGTGCTTGCTTTACCTGCCTCTCAATTCCCCAGACAGTCAACCCGACAACACGCCCCTCAGGGAGAATCCCTCGGGGTCGGTGGAGACCTCAGAAGAACTGAAGAGACGAGATAAAGCATCAGGCTTGGTGTTTTTGAGCCCGGACGATAAGAAATAACAAACTCGAAACGAGCGAAAAACAGAGCCCAACGAGCCTGACGCGCATTAAGTCGTTTGGCTGAACGGATGTACTCAAGGTTCCTATGGTCAGTCCAAACGACAAAAGGAACGGTCCCCCTCCAACCACTGTCGCCATTCGCCTAGGGCTAAGCGGATGGCGAGCAGTTCGCGATTACCAACATCATAGTTACGTTCTGACGGCGATAAGCGATGAGAGAAAAACGCGCAAGGATGGACCTTGCCGTCAGAGAGAGAGCGCTGAGAAAGAATGGCTCCCACGCCCACCTCTGACGCGTCAACCTCAACAACAAACTGACTAGAGATGTCAGGTGTAACAAGAATAGGTGCGGATGTAAAACGATTCTTAAGAAGATCAAAAGCTCCCTGGGCGGAAACGGACCACTTAAAGCACGTCTTAACAGAAGTAAGGGCTGTGAGGGGAGCTGCCACCTGACCGAAATTACGGATGAAACGACGATAGAAATTAGCGAAGCCCAGAAAGCGCTGCAGCTCGACGCGTGACTTAGGAACGGGCCAATCAATGACAGCCTGGACCTTAGCGGGATCCATCTTAATGCCCTCAGCGGAAATAACGGAACCGAGAAAAGGGACAGAGGCGGCATGAAAAGTGCACTTCTCAGCCTTCACATAAAGACAGTTCTCCAAAAGGCGCTGGAGGACGCGTCGCACGTGCTGAACATGAATCGAGAGAGACGGTGAAAAAATCAGGATATCGTCCATGTAAACGAAAACAAAAATGTTCAGCATGTCTCTCAGGACGTCGTTAACTAGTGCCTGAAAGACAGCTGGAGCGTTAACGAGGCCGAAAGGAAGAACCCGGTATTCAAAGTGCCCTAACGGAGTGTTAAACGCCGTCTTCCACTCGTCCCCCTCCCTGATGCGCACGAGATGGTAGGCGTTACGAAGGTCCAATTTGGTGAAAAACCTGGCTCCCTGCAGGATCTCGAAGGCTGAAGACATAAGAGGAAGCGGATAACGATTCTTAACTGTTATGTCATTCAGCCCTCGATAATCCACGCATGGGCGCAGGGACCCGTCCTTCTTCTGAACAAAAAAAAACCCCGCTCCGGCGGGAGAGGAGGAGGAGACTATGGTACCGGCGTCGAGCGAAACCGACAAATAATCCTCGAGAGCCTTACGTTCGGGAGCCGACAGAGAGTATAATCTACCCCGGGGGAGTAGTTCCCGGAAGGAGATCAATACTACAGTCATACGACCGGTGTGGAGGGAGAGAAGTGGCCTTGGAACGACTGAACACCGTGCGCAGATCGTGATACTCCTCCGGCACCCCTGTCAAATCGCCAGGCTCCTCCTGTGAAGAAGAGACAGAGGAAACAGGAGGGATAGCAGACATTAAACAGGTCACATGACAAGAAACATTCCAGGATAGGATAGTATTACTAGACCAATTAATAGAAGGGTTATGGCGCACTAGCCAGGGATGACCCAAAACAACAGGTGTAAAAGGTGAACGAAAAATTAAAAAAGAAATGGTTTCGCTATGATTACCAGAGACAGTGAGGGTTAAAGGCAGCGTCTCACGCTGAATCTTGGGGAGAGAACTACCATCTAAAGCGAACAAGGCCGTGGGCTCCCCTAACTGTCTGAGAGGAATGTCATGTTCCCGAGCCCAGGTCTCGTCCATAAAACAGCCCTCCGCCCCAGAGTCTATCAAGGCACTGCAGGAAGCAGATGAACCGGGCCAGCGGAGATGGACCGGAAAGGTAGTGCGTGATCCAGAAGGAGAGGCCTGAGTAGTTGCGCTCACCAGTAGCCCTCCTCTTACTGATGAGCTCTGGCTTTTACTGGACATGAGGTGACACAAAATGACCAGCGGAGCCGCAGTAGAGACAGAGGCGATTGGTGATTCTCCGTTCCTTCTCCTTGGCCGAGATGCGGATACCCCCAGCTGCATAGGCTCAGCATCCGAGCCGGCGGAGGAGGGTGGCAGTGATGCGGCAGGTGGCAGTGATGTGGAGAGGGGAGCAACGGAGAACGCGAGCTCCTTTCCACGAGCTCGGCGACGAAGATCAAACCGTCGCTCTATGCGAATAGCGAGAGCTATTAAGGAGTCCAGACTGGAAGGAACCTCCCGGGAGAGGATCTCATCCTTAACCTCGACGAGGAGACCCTCCAGAAAACGAGCGAGCAAAGCCGGCTCGTTCCAGTCACTAGAGGCAGCGAGAGTGCGAAACTCAATAGAATAATCCGTTATGGATCGATTCCCCTGACATAGGGAAGACAGGGCCCTGGAAGCCTCCTCCCCAAAAACAGAACGGTCAAAAACCCGTATCATCTCCTCCTTAAAGTCCTGATACTGGTTAATACACTCAGCCCTCGCCTCCCAGATTGCCGTGCCCCACTCACGCGCCCGTCCGGTAAGGAGAGAAATGACGTAGGCGATGCGGGCTGCGCTCCTGGAGTAAGTGTTGGGCTGGAGAGAGAACGCCACATCACACTGAGTGAGGAATGAGCGGCACTCAGTGGGCTCCCCAGAGTAACACGGCGGGTTGTTGATCCTGGGCTCCGGAGACTCGGAAACCCTGGAAGTGGGCGGTGGATCGAGGTGGAGTTGGTGAACCTGTCTTGTGAGGTCGGAGACTTGGACGGCCAGGGTTTCAACGGCATGTCGAGCAGCAGACAATTCCTCCTCGTGTCTGCCTAGCATCGCTCCCTGGATCTCGACGGCGGAGTGAAAAGGGTCCGGAGCCGCTGGGTCCATTCTTGGTCTGATTCTTCTGTTATGTACTTGAGTGAAGACCCAAAAGCGGTTTTAACAGAAAACAGAGTTCTTTAATGAAAAACAGGAATGGCATAAATCCTCTTCCAACGTAGTCAAAGGAACAAAAAGAACGTTAGTATAATGCAGGATGCACCTGCCAGGCGGACTCCGACAGGATAGGACAAGGTGGAAGCAAACGGGACGACAGCTTGCTTCTGGCATCAAAAACACAAACAAGAATCAGACACTGAAAGTAGCAGGAACAGAGAGAGAAATAGAGACCTAATCAGAGGGGGAAGAGAGAACAGGTGGGAAGGAGTGAATGAGCTAGTTAGGGGAGATGTAGAACAGCTGAAGAATGAGAGACAGAGAAGGTAACCTAAAAAGACCAGCAGAGAGAGACAGAGTGAAGAGAAAGGACAGGAACAGACATAACAAGACATGACAGATATTGGACATTGAAGGAGACACACTGAATGCAATATGTCATACAAGTGTTGCAGTGTTAATACACAGTCCTCAGCCAGGATTTGTGGCTCAGTCAATGTCTATTGAATCTCAGTGTGTGTGCAACAATACTCACAGTCTGGGTGCTGTCTTAATCAATGACACTACTCTGTGAAACACACACACACACACACACACTCACGGCGTGTGCTGCTGACTGCGTCTGACGGCATACGGGGAGATTCCTAATCCTGTGCAGACGGCAGCAGGTGGGGTCTGGGACCCGGTGTGTCAGCAGGGCAGGCAGCAGTTTAACTGTGCTAATGGCCGGCGTTTAGAGTAGACACCCTGTCTTGCCCTGGACCACACTGTCCTGTCTGGGGATTACATAGGTTAACACCTGATATGCTGCTTATTCCTTCAACGTACACCGGGCCTTCACTCTGGCATATAGTCCCTGTTTCAAATGAGCTTTTCGATTATCTTTTGATAAAATCCACTACATTTCAACCTATGCTGCTATGTCACATAGCATGGGTGTACTTATTAGTAGCAATACTTTTATCATATATGCATAATCTGTCATATTACTTTGTGACATCCTCCCTGAATTTCTAATAATTTGCACCAGTTTTTTTTTCCCTCACAATTTCAAGAAATAAGAGCTGCAAAGTTGACCAAGTCTGTCTCCCATTTCATTCCTCCTTGGAGTAGGGGACAATATGTATTTGTATTTGTACTGTACATCTATTTAGAGAGGGCATTATGTGGTGGACAGGGCTAGAGTTAAGATACTGTATCTGCAGTAAGACTAAGGCATAATATAAGGCATAATATAGGCATAATATAAGAGAAGCATGACATAAAGTGTGTGAAGATGGCTGGGGGGTGGTCCAGAGGGGTGCCATGCCCCCGGTCCTTAAATTGGAAAATTTTGCATTTTTCAAACACCTGAAACAGCTTTTTTTCCTGCAATCTAGAGCCATAATCATGATTTTTAATTAGCTATCTGTATCCTCCTGACTCGTGGTATTTTTTTTAAAGAAACAAACTATCTGGGGCCTCCCGGGTGGTGCAGTGGACGCTGTACCACCAGAGACTCTGGGTACAAGCCCAGGCTCTGTCGCAGCCTGCCGCGACTGGGAGGTCCATGGGGTGACGCACAATTTGCCTAGCAACGTCTGAGTTAGGGAGGGTTTGGCCAGTAGGGATATCCTTGTCTCATCGCGCACTAGCGACTCCTGTGGCGGGTGTGTTGTGTTTCTGAGGACGCATGGCTGTCAACCTTCGTCTCTCCCGAGCCCGTATGAGTTGAGTTGTAGCGATGAGACAAGATAGTAACTACTAACAATTGGATACCATAAAATTTGGGAGAAAAAAGGGGGTAAAATAAAAATAAAAAAACGAACTATGCTTCTCTGTTAAAATCTGGGTAAAATATTCAGTACATTTAGTTATTGCTTATAAGTTCTACCAACCTTGCCAGCTAAGCTAGTTAGACAAGCTAGCGAGTATTTATTGCCTGAAATGGCTTCTTGGTAGCTTGTTATGAGGTTGGGAGATTGGGAACCTATCTGGGCTAGCTAAACCCACCTTGATAAACAATTGCTAGGTGGCTAGCTAGCAGTATTACAGAGAAATATTAACTAAAATAAAGCAAAAAATATATATGTGCACTACCGGTCAAAAGTTTTAGAACACCTACTCATTCAAGGGTTTTTGTTTATTTGTACTATTTTCTACATTGTAGAATAATAGTGAAGACATCAAAACTATTAAATAACACATATGGAATCATGTAGTAACCAAAAAAGTGTTAAACAAATCAAAATATATTTTATATTTGAGATTCTTCAAATAGCCACCATTTGCCTTGATGACAGCTTTGCACACTCTTGGCATACTCTCAACCAGCTTCACCTGGAATGCTATTCCAACAGTCTTGAATGAGTTCCCACATATGATGAGCACTTGTTGGCTGCTTTTCCTTCACCATTTCAATATGGTTGAGGTCGGGGGAGTGTGGAGGCCAGGTAATCGGATGCAGCACTCCATCACTCTCCTTCTTGGTAAAATAGCCCTTACACAGCCTGGAGGTGTGTTGGGTCATTGTCTTTTTGAAAAACAAATTATAGTCCCACTAAGCCAAAACCAGATGGGTTGGCATATCGCTGCAGAATGGTGTGGTAGCCATGCTGATTAAGTGTGCCTTGAAATCTGAATAAATCACAGACAGTGTCACCAAGAAAGCACCTCCACAGCATAACACCTCCTCCTCCACACTTTACGGTGGGAACACACATGCAGAGATCATCCGTTCACCCACACCGCATCTCACAAAGACACAGCGGTTGGAACCAAAAATCTCCAAATTGGACTCCAGACCAAAGGACAAATTTCCACCGGTATAAGGTCCATCGCTTGTGTTTCTTGGCCCAAGCAAGTCTCTTCTTATTATTGGTGTCCTTTAGTAGTGGTTTCTTTGCAGCAATTCCACCCTGAAGGCCTGATTCACACAGTCTCCTCTGAACAGTTGAACTCATTGAAGCATTTATTTGGGCTGCAATTTTCTGAGGCTGGTAACTCTAATGAACTTATCCTCTGCAGCAGAGGTAACTCTGGGTCTTCAATTCATGTGGCAGTCCTCATGAGAGCCAGTTCCATCATAGCGCTTGATGGTTTTTGCAACTGCACTAGAAGAAATTTTAAAAGTTCTTGAAATTATCCGTATTGACAGACTTTCATGTCTTAAAGTATTGATGGACTGTCATTTCTCTTTGCTATTTTGAGATGTTCTTGCCATAATATGGACTTAGTCTTTTACCAAATAGGGCTAGCTTCTGTATAACCCCCCTACCTTGTCACAACACAACTGATTGGCTCAAACACATTAAGAAGGAAAGAAATTCCAAAAATTAACCTTTAAGAAGACACACCTGTTAATTTAAAATGGATTCCAGGTGACTGCCTCATGAAGCTGGTTGAGAGAATTCCTAGAGTGTGCAAAGCTGTCATCAAGGCAAAAGGTGGCTATTTGAAGAATATATTTAGATTTGTTTACCACTTCTTTGATTACTACATGACTCTGTATGTGTTATTTCATAGTTTTAATGGCTTCACTATTATTCTACGATGTAGAAAATACACATATCAGCTTTATTGTTTGTGCTGGGGCACATTGGCAGTGTATGTGTGTGTGGGGGTGTGCTGTGTGGGGGTTGAGTGGGGTAAGGGGGGTGTACAGTGGCTTGGGGACCCTCCCCGGCCCATATGGCAGCAGACAGCAGTAGTAATCAAGGAAGTGGAGCAACAGGCCTGAGCTCTTATAATCCCTAGCCACACTCTGACACGTGCCATGCTGACGCATACACCACCTGGCAGGCACACAAACAAACTTGGATGCATGTGCACGCACAGACGCATGCACACACACATACACACGCACGCACGCAAACATGCACATCATGTATACACTCAAATACAGTGCTTTCAGAAAGTATTCAGACCCCTTGACCTTTTCCACATTTTGTTACGTTCCAGCTTTATTCTAAAATGTATTCAATAATTTTCCCCCTCATCAATCTACACACAATACCCCATAATGACAAAGCAATATATATATATATATATATATATATATATATATATATATATCACATTTACATAAGAATTCAGACCCTTTACTCAGTACTTTGTTGAAGCACCTTTGGCAGCGATTACAGCCTCGGTATGATGCTACAAGCTTGGCACATCTGTATTTGGGGAGATTCTCACATTATTCTCTGCAGATCCTCTCAAGCCCTGTCAGGTTGGATGGGGAGTGTCGCTGCACAGCTATTTTCAGGTCTCTCCAGAGATGTTCGATCAGGTTCAAGTCCAGGCTCTGGCTTGGCCACTCAAGGACATTCAGAGACTTGTACCAAAGCCACTCCTGCGTTTTCTTGGCTGTGGGTCGTTGTCCTGTTGGAAGGTGAACCTTTGCCCCAGTCAGAGGTCCTGAGCACTCTGGAGTAGGTTTTCATCAAGGTTTTCATCTCTGTACTTTGCCCCGTTCATCTTTTCCTCAATCATGACTAGTCTCCCAGTCCCTGCCGCTGAAAAACATCCCCACAGCATGATGTTGCCACCACCATGTTTCACGATAGGAATGGTGCCAGCTTTCCTCCAGACATGACGCTTGGCATTCAGGCCAAAGAGTTCAATCTTGCTTTCATCAGACCAGAGAATCTTGTTTCTCATGGTCTCAGAGTCATTAGGTGCCTTTTGGCAAACTCCAAGTGGGCTGTCATGTGCCTTTTACTGAGGAGTGGCTTCCGTCTGGCCACTCTACCATAAAGGCCTGATTGGTGGAGTGTTGCAGAGATGGTTGACCTTCTGGAAGGTTCTCCTATCTCCACAGAGGAACTCTGGAGCTCTGTCAGAGTGACCATCGGGTTCTTGGTCACCTCCCTGACCAAGGCCCGTCTTCCCCGATTGCTTAGTTTGGCCGGGCGGCCAGCTCTTGAGTCTTGGTGGTTCCAAACTTCTTCCATTTAAGAATGATGGAGACCACTGTATTCTTGAGGATCTTCAATGCTGCAGACATTTTTTTGATACCCTTCCCCAGATCTGTGCCTCGACCTAATTATTTTTCTCTGAGCTCTACAGACAATTCCTTCAACCTCATGTCCAATCAATTGAATTTACGACAGGTGGACTCCAATCAAGTTGTAGAAACATCTCAAGGATGATCAATGGAAAAAGGATGCACCTGAGCTCAATTTCGAGCCTCATAGCACAGGGTCTGAATACTTATATGAATAAGGTATTTCTGTTTTTATTTTTATTTTTAATACATTTGCAAAAATGTCTAAAAACCTGTTTTCACTTTGTCATTATGGGGTATTGTGCGTTGATTGCTGAGGATTTTTATTTATTTAATCCATTTTAGAATAAAGCTGTAACGTAACAAAATGTGGAAAAAGTCAAGGGGTCTGAGTACTTTACCAAGGCACTGTATGTAAACATACAGATGCACACAAAGAAGAGAAGAGCGCCACACCATTGACATACAAAACATCTACAAACACATAGTCACAAAATGCTATTTTCCTGCATTGTAGTAGACACTCTAATCCAAAGTGATTTACAGGAGCAATTAGGGTTAAGTGCCTTGGTCAAGGAAACATCAAGAGTTTTCCCCCGTTAATGAGCTCAGGGATTTGAACCAGCAACCTTTCCTTTGCTGGCCCAACACTCTAAGTTGCTAGGCTACCTGTCATCTTTCAATGACACAACACTCATGTTATTTTCCAACTGCATACTACAATGCTTGCCTTACCTACACAGGTACTAGAGTACACACTGTCACAACAAGCACAACAAGCACAATAAACATTGGCACACACATTACTGCTTGTTTATTGGTAGCAAAAGCATCAGCTACTCTTTATAGGGTCCACAAAAACATGACAAGTAACAGAACAATGGTTCGCTGATAGACAAGGAGAGTCACACAAATTTCAAATACAATGATATACAAAGAACACAACTAAAAAATGATGCACGCACCAAGGGAGTCATGCATGCGCCTTGTGAAACGCTGTCACTCACACTTATAGACGTGCAGGAACTTCCACAGCCCAGCTGTCTCACTGTATATTGTAAATACACACATCTACCCTCATTTAGCGCACAAATAAATCACATTATTATAGGGCCACATTTGTGCATACATTTACATACCTTTAACACACATTTTCAGTTTACCACAAAAGCACCTTGTTAACCCACCAAACCTGACATTGCCCACACGCGGACACACACTCAGACAGACACACACAAACCCCTTTGCGGTGACGCACAAGGACACACTCTCACAATGGTCCTCTTATTGTTAATTGGCTGTTTAATCCTGTGGAATGTCTCTAATTAGTACACTCTGGCGGGTGAGGATCTGACTCAATCTGCTGCGTTACAATAGACTGGCTGTAATGGGGATCTCAGACCACACTCTCTCAAGCACACGGTCAAACAAACTCCCATGCCCCAACACACACACACACACACACGTAGCAAAATCTGTAGAAAATCTGTAGACTGTCATTGAAGTCATTGATACTCATGATTTTATTTTCCAATCCGGTTTCCCCTACGAGGTCAGTTTGGGGTGTCAGTGACAATAATACTATGCATTTATATTGAAGAGCAAATAGAGCATCTAGGACTCAGTTGATTCCTCGGCATTTGAAGAAAAATCTAATACATATGATAAATGACAAACAGATCATCATTAGCTACAGTACACCATTCAATAGAACACACACTCTCTATGTCTCAGTCCCTCAGACGTACATCAGAAGCCATTATCTGGCAACAAGTCATGTTATTGGATGTCTTGCTAACTGTTGGCAAACAGAACCTTGAGCTCACTTTACTGAATCTCCATGGTAGACCTAAGCCCAGCCCGGTAATAGAGTCACAGGTTGACTTTGTCGTCACTAGACTAGGCCTCAGTGCATGAGCAATGAACCTGTTACTGTTTGCTAGATTGTGCTGTGTACACCGCAGCGTCCTTTATAGCTATCCCACTAAGGTCATGCGTTGCTGCGCTTGCAATGGGGTGTGAACAGTAAAAAAACAACTCTATAATATGGCTGGGTTCCATTCAGCCTTGCTCTGATAAAACATTTCCTGATGAGGATAACAGCACCACCAAAGAAGATCGAGCGAATGATGCCTTCCAGGGCCAAGTTTGTTCACTGGTTAAAGTGCAAGACTGTGGGCATGCTGGAAGCAGACACAGTCAGCACTGGGCCTAGTGATAGGTGTCATGCTGAGTAGAACGTGTGTAAGTCTGAACAGTGACAAAGAGGTGGCTGTACCAGGAGCTGAAGGGCCAGAATAAGAGTGAGGTGAAATATAGATACACAGGTTAAATGATGCAGATGAGTAGTAGAGAGGAATATTGAGAGGAAGGAATGAGACAGAAATTAAGGGAGAAGAGGTCAGACAAGAGGGGGGGGTTGGACATGTCGGGTGGTGGTGGGGGGGTTGAAGGAAGACCGGGGAGGGCAGCATCACTGCTGACACACTGCTGCGGTCCAAATCCCAGCTTAGCGTGTCTAAAACAGGCCCGGGAAATAAGGCTGCGAGGCCCCTAATGCTGAGACCGCTGTCACCCCCAATCACTCACACATTGTTAATCCCCACGCCGTGACCCAACACAGACACACACACAGCCGCCCGCCCACAGCCACCACACACCAACACCGGGCGGCCCATTGGCCTTGGCTCCAGGCGGGTGGCCGGTCCCAGCACTGGGTGACACGAGCTGCAGGGTCAACCTTCTGTACCAGGAGGGGGGGGGTACAAGAGCCAGCTGGGTAGAGTTGGGGTGAGTTTCAGGTTTCAGTAGTGTTTAACATAGTAGTGATGCTATAAGATGGTCTAGGAGAATGTATGATGCACAGAGAGAGGGAGTGAAGGCGTTTAAAGAGACCAGGATGCACATAATTAAATAACCATTTTCTCCCACAACACAGATATTCTGGTTCTATTGTCCTTGTCACATAGCATGATAAGCATTTGTTTTCTTGTTCATTCTGCAGGAACTATGTAAACAATAGATCTTCTGTGCTCTGAGGATGCATTTGAGAGTCAGACATCGTCATGTTGCTGATGTCGGTCTCTTTTGTGTCTCCCTGTAGGTCCTGTCACTGTCTACCAACTCTGCACCCCTGAATAGTCCATTGAGCCACAAGCCCTGGCAGTGAACCAAGGTGCTCCAGTGAATACGGAGAGAGGGCCTGGATGGGAGGGCTGCAGGGGTTTCTCATGGTCTCACTTAGAAGGAACTGTTACTGGGAATGAATTGTCAAAGCTTCTTTCAGTAGTGTTGATCCTAATTGAACTGTCTGCAAACAAGCAAACAGATAAAGAATCCGATTTAAGTGGATAACACCATTTGGATTTATCGACATGAAGCTGAAATCCAGCGATACTCAGGTTACGTTTCATATACTGTACTGAACAAAAATATAAACGCAACATGCAACAATTTCAATGATTTTTTACAGAGTTACAGTTCATATAATGAAATCAGTCAATTTAAATAAATACAGATACCAAGTCGGGAATACAGATACCTTTAAAAAAAAGAAGGTATGGCCGTGGATCAGAAAACCAGTCAGTATCTGGTGTGACCGCCATTTGGCTCATGCAGTGCGACACATCTCCTTCGTATAGGCAGTGGAACACGCTGTCGTACACGTCATTCCAGAGCATCCCAAACATTCTCAGTGGGTGACATGTCTGGTGAGTATACAAGCCATGGAAAAACTGGGATATTATCAGCAAACAGGAATTGTCTCCAGATCCTTGCGAGGTGGGGCCGTGCATCATCATGCTGAAACATGAGGGGATGGCGGCGGATGAATGGCACGACAATGGGCCTCAGGATCTCGTCACGGTATCTCTGTGCATTCTGGTTACCATCAATAAAATGCAATTGTGTTCGTTGTCCATAGCTTATGCCTGCCCATACCATAACCCCACTGCCACCATGGGGCACTCTGTTCACAATTTGACATCAGCAAACCGCTCGCCCACACACAACGCCATACAAGCTGTCTGCCATCTGTCCGGTACAATTGAAACCGGGATTAATTAGTGAAGAGCACACTTCTCCAGCGTGTCAGTTGCCATCGAAGGTGAGCATTTCCCCACTGAAGTCCATTACAACGCCGCACTACAGTCACGTTAAGACCCTGGTGAGGATGATGAGCACGCAGATAAGCTTCCCTGAGATGTTTTCTGACAGTTTGTGCAGAAATTCTTCAGTTGTGCAAGCCCACAGTTTCATCAGCTGTCCGGTCTCAGATAATCCTGCAGGTGAAAGGGGATACCTAGTCAGTTGTACAACTGAATGCATTCAACTGAAACGTGTCTTCCGCATTTAACCCAAACCCTTCTAATTGACATCCAAGTCTTCAGCACCCTGGGAACAGTGGGTTAACTGCCATGCTCAGGGGCAGAACAACATATTTTTACCTTGTCAGCTCTGGGAATTGATCCATCCACCTTTCGGTTAGTAGCCCAACGCTCTAACTGCTAGGCCACCTGCCGAAGCCAGATGTGGAGGTCCTGGGCTGGAGTGGTTACATGTGGTCTGTGGTTGTGAGTCTGGTTGGACGTACTGACAAATTCTCTAAAACGATGTTGGAGGCGGCTTATGGTAGAGAAATTAACATAAAATGATCTGGCAACAGCTATGTTGGACATTCCTCCAGTCAGCATGCCAATTGCACATGTTGTGTGATAAAACTGCACATTTTAGAGTGGCCTTTTATTGTCCCCCAGCACAAGCTGCACCTGTGTAACAACAATGCTGTTTAATCAGCCACACCTGAATTATCTTGGCAAAAGAAAAATGCTCACCAACAGGGATGTAAACAAATTTGTACAACACATTTTTTAGAAATAAGCGTTTTGTGCATTTGGAACGTTTCTGGGATCTTTTATTTCAGCTCATGAAACATGGGACCAAGACTTTAAATTATTTATATTTTTGTTCAGTGTATATAGTGAAAACAAATAACAGCAACAACTTTCCCTGGTGTACTGTGTAGTTCAGTGGTACTATAGCTAAAGTCACATTATAGAGTTAAGGAAACACCAGTATTTTGTTCTGCTAATATACACCCTTAGAGAAAAAGGTGCATCTAGAACCTAAAACAGTTATTTTGCTGTCCCCATAGGAGAACCCTTTGAAGATCCCTTTTTGGTTCCAGGTAGAACCATTTCTCCAGAGAGTTGTACATGGTACCCAAAAGTGTTCTACCTAGAACCAGAAAAGGTTCTATGGACGCAGCCAAAGAACCCTTTCGGAACCCTTTTTTCTACGAGTGTATGGAGAACAAAAAGGATATGTGGACAGAGATAAATGAATAGGAATTGATAAAATGTTACTGCTTTAGAATGAGGTTTTATTTAGAATTATAGCAAGGGTCCAGTGTTGTAATTCAATAAAATAAAATGACAAAAAATACAATCTGTCTTTGGTGTAATGTCTGCAGGCTACATTGTGCTTTTGCCATTTACAGTTGACGACCTACATTTATACAGTATTTCTTCCTTTAATAATCGTACCTAGCCTGATTTTATATTGTTCTCTCCTGTCTGTGTGCCTAATGTTGTGTGTTTATGCTGGTGTTAATCTGTATCGTAGCTATGCGTACTGTATATATTTGAGTGTGCCTCTGCGTATATACAGATTGTCAGGTGTGTGGCAGTAATTGACAAGGACACTGATCCGGTGGCTAGATTAGAAGGTCAGTGTGGGTGGAAACTAGGAATGAGGGACAGCTATTCCTGAACCGGAGAATATATAGACCAAGACTTTTCTGTCCTGCTGCCCGACACACTCACCCACAAATTGATGTACACAATAGATATTCACCCTCATTTACTTCAGTACAACAACCCTGTTAGGCATTTCTAATCAGATGCTACTGTTTTACGGTGCAGGCAAAATTAGCAGATTTCTTTGCAGACTTGTTAAAATAAACAAGTCTGCAAACTACACCTACAATATTAAAAGTAGCACCTGAGTAGAAATATGTATGTGCAAAGGAATTAAGGGGACACTAATTTAATTAGGCTACATCCCCTCAATTCCTAAGAACATATTTTGATTACCTTAATAAAACAGATTTCTACTAGTTTCCTGAACATGTTAAGCAACATGGTGGAAAACTTTAGTCATACTTGTTCAGTGAGGAATTCTAAAAGTCAGGAAGACAGATTCGATCTTTATGTTGATTTGTCCTGTCCACCCCTGTGAGAGATGTGCTATTCTGAGGCACTTGCATGCTTGCAGCCTCAATCATGTATTTCCACTTTAAATCAGTACACTTCTAGCAGTTAATTAGGGCAGACTGTCACATATTTTACAATAAAACGGGACAGAGCAAAACAAATATAAATTAGTTTGAATGTTGAAGAGATAGCAAGGGTCTCTGAGACTGAGCCCAGTTTTTATGCTAGTGTTAATTTATTTATCAATGTGATGACGGAACAAATGAACTGAGCACTTTTGGGACATTCTCTATAAGGATGTTCTCTCTCTGATCTGAAGACTTCACATAAAAACAGGGACACTGTGCTCTAGGCCTAACTTACCACAGCTGAGAACAGATATCTGATACAGTGATGTTGATTGTTTCTGTAAGGATTCAGTTGTATATGTCAGATAAATCAGTACAGCTCCAACGGTCTGAATATTGTTGAAGAGATACCTAAAAGAATGTTTAGTATAGGGCTCTACAGATACCCTCCATTAATGGACTTCACGTCATTCAGAGTATGACTGGTCTAGTTGGCTCGTTGTTCAAATGTTGTACTTTACTGCCCTCTAGTGGTCGTTTTGTATCTCAAATAAATTATAAAGAGCACAATCCACGTAAAAAAAAAAAGTTTTTCCATTGCCCCAAAACATGGGACAAGACTACCAATTGGATACAACGAAATTCGGGAGATAAAGAGGTAAAAAACTTGATTCACTACTGGACACTTTCTGTGTAACTCCTTTTCACAAGGATTCAAAAAATAATTATAAATCACACACGATAACCTATTTTGTCCAGTATTTGAAACAACATTGGACTGAGATTGCTAATGCATTAAGAAGAACACCAGATTGTGATGGTCATAGCAAACAAACCTTACTCATAAATGGTCAAAGTTGTGCTTTTCACAGCTCTGGCGATAACATCACATATCTATGTTAGTAATTGATTGATAGTCAATGGACTAAACAAAATTGACAGAAGACAGGTGTGTGTGTGTGTAACATCCATTTACCACCTTATATGAGAAATCTGGAAATTACAAACATTGTTTTATTTCAGCATCTTAACATTTCAAATTAAGAAATAAAAATGATTTAAGTTAAAAGGGTGACACATCAACCTGAGAAACATTACACAAATGTAGAATCTGGAGCAAAGTGAAGGGGGAGGTCTAAATATCTCTGACCATCCCATTTATAGCTCCCATAACATTAACATACATGATCACTTTACCAATTACACTATTTTTGGTTTGCAAGGGAGCATTGACCACCAAGCTCCATTACCCTCACAACAAGGCCCCTCAGGAGCAATCACAAAGAATATCACTGGATTCACTATTTGTTTAAAAAAGCCTTAAAATGCTGTCTCCAATTATTTATCACTGACACCAAATTTGAGAATTCAAAGACAAAAGGAAAACAGTGTCAATCAGGTAAAGGGGAAAGGAAATGAGAATGAACCATCAAGGATCCCCTTTGACAGCCAAAATAAGCTTACGTCGATGTTGTTTTCTGTACAAAATTTAATTAGAATCCCCCATCTCCATTTCATTCACAAATATTATTTCCACTATGAAAAATGTGTGTAAGCAAAAAAATAAAATTGACAACCGGTCCCATGTGGCTCAGTTGATAGAGCATGGTGCTTGCAACACCAGGGTTGTGGGTTCAATTCCCACAGGGGACCAGTCAGAAGAAAGTATGGAAATGTATGCACTACTTTTAGTCACTCTGGATAAGTGCATCTGCTCAATGATGTAAATAACCATGATAGTGATGATCAATATTGTAAGAATAAACCATTGCTCCAGAGATTTTTTTGAATTGTATACAATTTGCTGTGCTGATCAGAATCTACACACTCACACACAAAGAGGGGGGCTGCATTCCCATGAAAGACACCAGCTCAGTCTTTATTTCACTGGCAGAGTTGGGAAGGAGGAAGGGGACTAGGGCAGTTGTTGTAGCACCCTGCAGAGAATGAGGTACTCCCCACTGCAGACAAAAACCTAACCCCATCCTCCTGTGACCACTACCTGTCTCAGATTCCCCGTCTTCTGTTTTATCTGATCTCTCCACACGGCATCATGACAATGGAACATCTGATTTGATGGTGTGGTGGTGGGAGATCTGACCAGCAACAAGCAGGTACATGCACAAAAGAGTACCCTATAATAGTCTGCTGCCGAGAGTACTAAGAAAACACCACTATACACGTTATTCCTATCATAATCATTGTTTCTCTAATCACTACCAACATAAGAGGAGAGGGCAGGTAGGGGAGGGGGAAGACAGACTGGTGAGAAGAGGAGAGGTAAATTAAAGAGGCATTTAAGCGCGCTCCCCACGGATACGACGGGCCAGCTGGATGTCTTTGGGCATGATGGTGACACGCTTGGCATGGATAGCGCACAGGTTGGTGTCCTCAAACAGACCAACCAGGTAAGCCTCGCTGGCCTCCTGCAGACAACAAAGAACAGGTATGAAAAATGGCTTGACAACAACGCACTTAAAAATGTGTGGACAATATCAACCTATAAAATGCTATTCTGTGATGCACTCAGGCACATGATCCAAGTATTCCTCTTCAGTGTGTGATAAAACAATCAACACAATGCAATTATTTTTCTCCTGCCTCAAACTTGAGTTATGTGGTTTATGACAGCAACTACAATGGTGATGATGTAGCACTGACCTGCAGGGCTCCAATGGCTGCACTCTGGAAACGCAGGTCAGTCTTGAAGTCCTGGGCGATTTCTCTCACCAAGCGCTGGAAGGGCAGCTTGCGGATCAGCAGCTCAGTGGACTTCTGGTAACGACGGATCTCACGCAGGGCCACCGTACCAGGCCTGGAGGGAAACACAGTTAGAAGAATCCCATGACTAACATCACTGTATGGATTCATTACAATAATCCAGAATCAAACTCTTTAGGCCTAAATCCTCTTGTATCAGGTGGTGATGGAGTCATAATAAGGGCCGGTACTGTGACTCAGGGACAGGGGGCAGCTCTGGTAAGACCTTATCAGCCTTTCTGTCACTCTCTCTCACCTGTAGCGATGGGGCTTCTTGACCCCACCAGTAGAAGGGGCACTCTTGCGGGCAGCTTTGGTGGCCAGCTGCTTACGTGGGGCTTTGCCTCCAGTAGATTTACGGGCTGTCTGCTTGGTACGGGCCATGGCTCCTTCAAATCACCTGAATGAAGGGGAGAACCACATACATAGATGTGAGATATAAAAATGACCATAGGTTAAAAATGTTAACTTTTAGTTGTTGCAATTAGACCTGATAATCAAGTCATTGTATTTTTATTAACCCGTTCTCGGCTGATTAAAAACTTAAACTAAATTGAAAAGCACTGTGAAACAAGAGTATTTTTATACAGTAATTGGGTGTTCAACTCATTGTCATTGAACACATTTGGAACAAAAAGTGCGGACAAGCTGCAACATCTATCTCCCCAATCAAAGTCGACAGTGAGCCAATCAATCAATCAACGGGGAAAACGACGGCATTGGTTAGTTAGTCATATGTTTACACAATTAGACTGACTAAGACCAATCAGCGTGTGTTCTGTCACGAAGAGGCGGGATCTACAGCTCCCAGACGTTGTTGGTAGCCCCGCCCGCTCAGCTGTGATGATGGCGGCTGCTTGATGCGCAACGGGATAAAGACCCAAGGCAGAAAAGCAAGGGAGTAGCACTAAAACTTTGATATTTCAAGAAACAGCTGTTTGACAATCTCATTAAACAACTAATACACATTAAAGAAGACATCCCAGGGAACTCGTATGTAGGCATAGAAACGGAGTTCGACCGCCAATGCCTGCGTACAACCGAAGCGAACCCGCGCATAATTTGAAACAATTTCTCCGGCTGCACTAGCTGTAGAAAAGGCTGCAATTCTGTGCCGTTTCGACAGTCGGGTTTGTTATTTTTCTCTACGACGACAATTAAACGGATTTCCAACAAAATAACACCAGAATTGAAGCAATTTTAAACTTTTCAAATGTGAAGTTACCGTAAATTAAAAGCAGTCGAGTGTTTGACTTACCTACACCAAAAGACGTTAAAAAGGATGTGAGAAATGTTTAGCTTGTCTGGCCGTGTCAGTATTTTCTTCCTCGTATCCACAATGGGAACAAACGTACAGCGGGAAAATGGCTGCTATGTCAATCATTTCTCCCATAATGCAACAGTGTATACACACATTTCTTGTTTTGTAGCACTTCGGCCACATGTTCTTTGGATATTTATTTTGTACTCTGAATCGGTCTCAGAAATTCATAAGCGAACATCGTAGCCTTCCTAATATCGATATTTTTCTCCAGATATTGTGGAAATGTATTGTATTTTCAATTTGCCATGCTCAAGAAAATGATGCAATTGTATATCCGTGTACAACCTTAATCACAAGTCTTAGGCAAATGTTAACCTTAAATG
Source organism: Oncorhynchus masou masou (assembly GCF_036934945.1). NCBI lineage: Eukaryota > Metazoa > Chordata > Actinopteri > Salmoniformes > Salmonidae > Oncorhynchus > Oncorhynchus masou. Next base: position 59,753,320 of record NC_088224.1, read on the forward strand.
TCGTCACAAAAAGGTCTGGTTTCCGTTCAGTGGTGTGAAGTACTACTTTAGTTTCTGTACTTTTACCATTTACATTGGACAACTCCTAAAGAAAATGTACTTTTTACACCATACATTTTCCCTGCCACCCAAAAGTACTCGTTACATTTGGAATGTTTCGCATGACAAATGATCCAATTCACCCATTTACCAAGAGAACGTCCATGGTCATTCCTGCTGCCTCTGATCAGGTAGACTCACAAAAGAGGTAGGGATGTTATCTTGTTACGTGAATTGGACCATTTTCCCAGTCTAGCTAAGCATTTGAAATGTAACGAGTACTTTTGGGTGTCAAGGAAAAGTGATGAAAAGGTACATTTAGGAATGTAGTCAAACATAGTAAAGTACAGATACCCCCAAAACTGCTTTAAAGTATTTTTACACCACTGCTGAGTTTGTAAAGTATGTCTGAGTGTTAGTGTGCCCATTGCTATCTGTAAATATGTATATTTAAAACTAAATACTTTTACTCTAGTGTTTTACTGGTGACTCACCGTCATTTTTTATTAAAGGCATTGTTACAAGTAAAACTGGATACTTTTTCCAATGAATATGACAGTTCTTCAAATGACCAAATACGAAAAACTCACTATTTAAATTACAAATGGAGTAAAATACCATTGCCAGCAGCATGCAACTCAGTACTTTGTGTAGGTCAATCACTTTACTAAACCAGTTGTGGAACATCAGTTTATCACCTTTGTGAGAATTCTGGATATTACAAATGTCTGCTTAACAAAAAACAAAAAAAAATTAAAATCAAAACCAGTAAGAAAAGGGTATCACAACCTGAGAAAGGAACTAAAATATTACCTGGATAAAACATGGGAGAAATACATAAACATTACGCTACATATAGGCCTTTGCAATGTTTTGAATCAATGTCATTTATCAATTTCAGAACAAAATTAACTATTTGTAAATGCATCCTGTAAACAGTAGAAACACTAGTTGTAAAAAAACAAATGAAAGGGTACATGTAAAAAAACAATGCAAGTCTATCAATTAGAAAAGCCTGTTATAATGTAATAGCATCGTCAATAGGAGAAAATGCTTGCCCAAGATGCTTCATGCATGCACCCTTTGCCGTGCCGATTTGCACACACATTAAAAGGTGTGACTCCAATCGGCTTCAAAACAGATACATGATACAAAAGGACCCTAAAAGTCTCCTGCTAAGAGAACTAATGGGGACAAGACTGCACACTACTTTTATCACATCATTACTGAAACCAAGCTACTTAAAAGGAAAAGTGGGAAGGGAGGGAAAGACAGCCTGAGGACACGGAAATTAGGGAGGCATCTAAGCGCGCTCCCCACGGATACGACGGGCCAGTTGGATGTCTTTGGGCATGATGGTGACACGCTTGGCATGGATGGCGCACAAGTTGGTGTCCTCAAACAAACCAACAAGGTATGCCTCGCTGGCCTCCTGCAGACAAAATACAAGTTCAATTCAGTTGATGATATAAGCGTTAAGAAGGCATTGTCCCATACCAAGTTCAAACATTTGGGGAGAGTACTGCCAGTAGGCCACCATTAAAGGGATACCTCAATATTTTGGTGATGAGGCCCTTTGTCCACTTCCCCAGAATCAGATGCACTTGTGGATATAATTTTTGTCAGTCTCCTGTATGAAGGATGTTAGAGGTAGTTTTGCATGCCAATGCTAACTAGCATTAGCGCAATGACAAAGTCTATGGCATCTACGAGCATGCTCGCAGATACCCATAGACTTGCAGTCATTGGGCTTGCTAGTTAGGTTTGTGAGCCAATGCAAACTAACTTTCTTCATACTGGACAGACATAAATATGCATCCATTTTAGACTCAGCGAAAGTAGAGAGGGCCTCATGGCCAAATTTCCTTAGTATCCCTATAAGTGTACAAATTCTGATAGGTCTGGCTTTAGTGTCATTTGGTGGGTGAACAAAAATCATAAACACACTGACCTGCAGAGCTCCAATGGCTGCACTCTGGAAACGCAGGTCAGTCTTGAAGTCCTGAGCAATTTCTCTCACCAAACGCTGGAAGGGCAGCTTGCGGATCAGCAGCTCAGTGGACTTCTGGTACCGACGGATCTCACGCAGGGCCACCGTACCAGGCCTGGAGGGAAACAGTAATTAAGTAACACCACTACATCAAATTATTAAAGGAGAGAGCATGACACCAGGTGGGTCGAAGCCTGCATGTTCAGGCACTGCATTTTGTCCCGCTGTCACCTGTAGCGATGGGGCTTCTTGACCCCACCAGTAGAAGGGGCACTCTCTCTCACCTGTAGCGATGGGGCTTCTTGACCCCACCAGTAGAAGGGGCACTCTTGCGGGCAGCTTTGGTGGCCAGCTGCTTACGTGGGGCTTTGCCTCCAGTAGATTTACGGGCTGTCTGCTTGGTACGGGCCATGGCTCCTTCAAATCACCTGAATAAAGGGGAAATTGATAGCTATCAAATCCAGCAAAAAAACAACAACATTAGTCTTCTAAACACCACCAATTACACTACCAGCAAAAATATTGAAATAAGATTACAGATACTTTGAAAAACTAAACCATTACTTGTTTTAAATTTAGAAAAAATGTTTGCAAAAAAATATTAAGAAACCTTTGTTGTCAATGACACTCAATTAAACTTGCTTTTATTCAATGATTAAGTTTGTTCCACCTAAGGAAGTCAGACCCCTAGAATTACACCCCAAATGCATTGATGGACATTTTGTATTGTAATGACTCTTAAGGGCAAATTAATTAAAATATAACTGAAAGTTGTGTTAGACAAGTAAATAGAAACAGTAAAGACTACATTTAGAAAGTAACCTATGACATCCTTAAAAAAAAAATCGTTATTATTTGTATATAACCCTCTGTGATTGTCTCCAAGTCTGTGGCACAAGTCCGCAAAGATGTACATTAACTTCAGCGAATTACAGCGTAAAGGTTTCATACAACTACCAATAGGGACTTGTTTAGTGATATAAGGGGTGGGATTTTCTTCCATTTTCGCCAATGAGCAACGTCTTTCACCAAGTAGGTCCCCGCCTCTTACGCATTGAAGACTATGGCTGCTGTAACAGGAACGTATTAACGTGAAGGAAAAATTCGAATGTGTTTAACAAGAAGGTGACAATTAAAACGATATTTAAAACGAGGACATTGTCGCTTTAAACTAAAACACATTGAATGATTGTTCTAGACATCATTAGGAATCTATTGAAAAACTTCTGTACTCAGAAAATTACTCAGAACCCGTGCATAACCGTGTCAAATTCGAAAGGAGTGTTTTGGTCTGTAGTTTCTACAAGCGGATAATAGCTTGCTTTTTCGGTCGTCTGGGTTGTGTTTTCCCTATGACTGCGAATTTACTTGCAAAAAGATAGTCTAAATAACAAAAAAGTTAAAATGTACAAATACACAATATTTGTAAAAAATATATATATTTCAAACGCGACACTTACCTTTGATACACAAGTTAAAAATATGAAACTCGTGTCCTTATTTATTGCGTTGTTCACACAACAGAATGGAGTCCTATATTGGGTTAAAATGGCAGGTTACCCACAATGCATCTCCTGTGACAAGAGACCAACTTTTTTACACGATTATGAATTGACCAATTCAATCAATTATAAATCATCTTAAAAGCGTGATATACTCCATAATGAGATATGTTAGTGAAACGTCTGTTTACTGTATTGGCAGATATTGACCATTTAAATGGATGACAATTATTGAAAGTGTTTTATGGACTCAGATGATTCCACGTGAGTGCGAGAGACAAAATGGCTATAACTGCAAAATTAGCAATTACAGGATTTCTGTTACCTGTAGTTCTTCATATAAGAATTCAAACAATTTAGATCATCAGATTACACTTCTTGGAAGGTTTGTGTATTGTGACAAACATTGCTTTAGTATAAATTGTATTATATACACGTTTAAATCACAAAAGTATCAAATGACCTAGCAATAAAAAAATATATTATTATCAATGTATACATTTGGGGCCTACAAATGTCTTATTTCCAGGGGTATTTAATTTCTTTTTACACAAGTCCTCCTCAAGGTGGACATAGGGGCCCATCAACTCGTGCTGAACCTCAACAGAGGAAGAAGAGACGTCATCGCATCGTCTCCCAGATGATCCAGCATGGCGGCGGTCAAAAGACTGAAACGCGTGGCAGCCGCGCAGCCAGGATTCATGTCTTTTAAATCGTCGGCCGGTTCAGATGACTTGAACAGTGGACAGAGAAAGCGTGTGAATAAGAATAAGAAAAAGAATTGGAACAAACACAGTGATATTCAAGATGTTGAAGAGTTTTTGGATGACGTGAGACTTCAGGAAAGGGCTACAGGGTGAGCAGCATGTGTTAGCCAATACCTGCTTGCATTCTAGCTAGCTACAGGTGCCATCTAGCTAAGTGTATTACTTACTGTACCAATAAACTATTATTTAGCAGGTATTGCGACATTATCGAATCACTGATTACGCTAGCTAGTTTTGCATGTCAATCAAGTCCACTTGGAAAAAATGGAAACACCACTTTGCTAGCTAGCAATGCTAATATACACGTTGGGTTGTTTATTCTAGCTAGCTATGCTATTATTATTTTTTATTTTTTTTAAATACAATTTCCGACTTACATTCCTAGCTGTAATCAGTGGTGTAAAGTCACCCAGTAAAATACCACTTGAGTAACAGTCCGAAAGTATTTGGTTTTAAATATACTTAGTATCAAAAGTAAATGGGATTGCTAAAAGTATCGAAAGTAGAAGTATAAATTTCAAATGCCTTAGATTAAGCAAACCAGATGGCATATTTTTTGGGGTGACACCATTTACAAACGAAGCGTTTGTGTTTAGTTAGTGCCAGATCAGATGCAGCAGGGATGACCAGGGATGTTCTCTTGGTAAGTGTGTGAATTGGACACGTTTCCTGTCAAAATGTAACGTGTACCTTTTGGGTTTCAGGGAAAAATGTATGGAGTAAAAAGTACAGTATTTTCTTTTTACTCTGGGATATGTGGGACTGTAGCGGCCCACCTCGCCCACAGCCAGTGAAATTGCAGGGCGCCAAATTCAAAACAGAAATCACATAATTAAATTTCCTCAAACATACAAGCATTTTACACCATTTTAAAGATAAACTTGTAAATCCAGCTACAGTGTCCGATTTCAAAAATACTTTGAAAGGCGAAGGCACACCAAATGATGTTAGATCAGCACCGAGCCACAGAAAAAAGAAAAAATCCAGCCAAAGAGAGGAGTCACAAAAAGCAGAAAGAGAATTAGTCACTAACCTTTGACGATCTTCGTCAGGTGACACTCATAGAACTTTGTTACACAATACATGTTTTATTAGATAAAGTTCATATTTATATCCAAAAATCTCAGTTTACATTGGCGTGTTATGTTCAGTAGTTCCAAAACATCCAGTGATTTTGCAGAGAGCCACATCAATTTACAGAAATACTCATAATAAACGTTGTTAAAAGAAACAATTTATGCATGTAATTTTAGATCCACTTCTCCTTAATGCAACCGCTGTGTCAGATTTCGGAAAAAGCACACCATGCAATAATCCGAGTACAGCGCCCAGGCACAAAAACAAGCCATACAGAAACCCGCCATGTTGGAGTCAACAAAAGTCAGAAATAGCATTATAAATATTCACTTACCTTTGATCTTCATCAGAATGCACTCCCAGGAATCCCAGTTCCACAAATGTTTGTTTTGTTCAATAAAGTCCATAATTTGTCCAAATACCTCCTTTTTGTTCTCGCGTTTAGCCCAGTAATCCAAATTCATACGGCGCCATCACTAGGTCCAGACGAAAAGTCAAAAAGTTCCGTTACAGTTCGTAGAAACATGTCAAACAATGTATAGAATCGATCTTTAGGATGTTTTTAACATAAATCTTCAATAATGTTCCAACCGGAGAATTACTTGTCTTTTGAAATGCAATGGAACGCAGGTTGCATGCATGATCAGCTCATGCCAGACACCTGGTTGAAAGAGCTCTCTTTCTCTCCCCCTTCATAGTAGAAGCCTCAAACAAGGTTCTAAAGACTGTTGACATCTAGTGGAAGTCTTATGAAGTGCAATATGACCCCACAGACACTGTATATTCAATAGGCAATGACTTGAAAAACTACAAACCTCAGATTTCCCATTTCCTGGTTTGATTTTTTTCCTCAGGTTTTTGCCTGCCATATGAGTTCTGTTATACTCACAAACATCATTCAAACAGTTTTTAGAAACTTTAATGTGTTTTCTATCAAAATCTACTAATTGTATGCATATCCTAGCTTCTGTGCCCGAGTAGCAGGCAGTTTACTTTGGGCACATTTTTCATCCGGAGGTGAAAATAGTGCCCCTACCCTAGAGAAGTTCTTAAGGAATGTAGTAAAGTAAAAGTTGGCAAAAATATTAATGGTAAAGTACAGATACCCGGAAAAACTACTTCAGTAGTACTTTAAAGTATTTTTACTTAAGTAGTTTACACCACAGGCTATAAGCACCCAAACTTGAGCAATACACCTAAACTGAATTGTTTCTTGACCGGTTTACTCATTTATGATTCGGCTGCTTTTATGTACTTAGCTAGCTAACATTTATGCTCTTATTTACAGTTTAACACATGCTGTATACCCACATTTTATTCGCTTCAAAATATGAAGTTATTCATTTACATGTCTAAACCTCTTCTTTTTTTCGACAGAGGACTGATATCTGAGAAGCCAGATGATAGCCTGTTCTTTGTGGACATTGGAGAGCAGAGAAAATATGTCCAGCCAGGTAAATGATACCACTGTTTATAATAAATACATTTTCTGCTTCAGTTTTGTAAATGTTTAGAGTCTCAAATCACTGATGTTGGTGTTTTCTGTGTCGGATGCCAGAAGTCCAAGAGGGAAAGAAGGGGAAGAAGTCAAAGTCGCGGCCCTTGAGGATAGACCTAATCCTGCAGCATGACTCCCTCGTGCCTCCACCTAAAGAGTGAGTTTCTGACCCTGAACATGGCCCTCTCACCCCCGGCATCCTGCCCCTTACCTGGAGATGGGTCAGTCAAGTTGTGCATGGCACAATGTCCAGTGATGAACCCATCCTTGCGCTCACAGTATTTCTTCTGGAATGTGAAGACAATCATGGAACTCAGGGAGCTGTTGTGTGAACAGTCTTCTGGGAACTGAGGGCAACATGCTGTGCTGCTTCCCCTCTCCGGGGTCGTATGTACTAGAAATGAAACGGAAACTCAGAGGGACTACCTGAACTTACTTTTGTTTTCTGTTGAGAAAGGTTTTCCTACTGTTTGCACTAACTAATACGACCCATATATGCCTCCACGTTATAAACTGAAGCCATGCAGCAAGGCTATATTTTGAAAGTACACAAGTGTACTTAGGGTAGTTTATTCCTCATTCTCATAATAAACTGTGATTGTGCACTGAATTCTTCCTTTTCTTGGGGACACCATTTAAAATTCAGTTCCCTCTCTCCCCTAGTATTTTGGCCCACCAGCAACCGAATGCAAAGAAACTCCGCCGCATTGCAGAGAATGCAGAGAAATTGGCGGCCATGGGTGTGTTACCACGGAGACAGAAACGGCTCTTGAACCGCAGACCGGCAATTACAGCGTTAAAATCAAAAACGGCGGCCAACAACTTCCCAGACAGACCCTATTATGATCTGTGGGGAGGTGATGGTAAGTTTGACTATTCAAAAATCCTAAATTATTTCAAAATAAATCCTGGAGTTCTTTTGTCGATGTTTGTGACCATCTTTTATACATATTGCAGCCAAAGAGACAGCTGATCCTTACTACCTTGAGCAAACAGGGAAGAAGCGTGTGAAGGTGAGAAGAATACTGCATTGTCACTGCCTGAAAGTTTATAGTTTCTCAGTATTGTATGTGCTGCATAGTGAAGAGGGATACTTAGGCAAATGGGATCGTTTGTATATTTAATGTCTGACCATGAGGTTTTTAACACAGTCTTGTTCACTCTTAGCGACCAGAGAAGCTCAACTCAAAGCCCTCTGTTCTCCCGGCAGTGGAGGTCATAGCCCCCGGAGGCTCCTACAACCCAGACTTCTTCTCCCATCAGGTAACTTACTACACTTAACAACAGTGATTAAAACGCAAACCTTCAATCTTGGTTCGTTCTAGAGCTCGACCGATTGATTTTTCAATACCGATACCAACTATTGGAGGACCAAAAAAGCCGATACGATTAATCAGACGATTCATGTTTTAAATGTATTTATTTGTAATAATGACAATTACAACAATACTGAATGAACACTTATTTGAACTTAATATAATAAATCAATAAAATCAATTTAGCCTCAAATAAATTATGAAACATGTTCAATTTGGTTTAAATAATGCAAAAACAAAGTGTTGGAGAAGAAAGTAAAAGTGCAATATGTGCCATGTAAGAAAGCTAACGTTTAAGTTCCTTGCTTGGTATAGAGAGAAATAGTCCTATAATTCCTACAACCTAAAACTTCTTACCTGGGAATATTGAAGACTCATGTTAAAAGGAACCACCAGCTTTCATATGTTCTCATGTTCTATTTATATTTCATATACCTATGACTATTGGAAGTTCTTATAGGCACTTTAGTATTGCCAGGGAAACAGTATAGCTTCCGTCCCTCTCCTCGCCCCTACCTGGGCTCGAACCAGGAACACATCGACAACAGCCACCCTCGAAGCATCGCTACCCATCGCTCCACAAAAGCCGCGGCCCTTGCAGAGCAAGGGGAACAACTACTCCAAGTCTCAGAGCGAGTGACGTTTGAAACACTATTAGCGCGTACCCTGCTAACTAGCTAGCCATTTCACATCGGTTAAACCAGCCTAATCTCAGGAGTTGATAGGCTTGAAGTCAATAACAGCTCAATGCTTGAAGCACAGCGAAGAGCTGCTGGCAAACACACGAAAGTGCTGTTTGAATTAATGCTTACGAGCCTGCTGCTGCCTACCATCGCTCAGTCAGACTGCTTTATCAAATCATAGACTTAATTATATAACAACACACAGAAATATGAACCTTTGGTCATTAATATGGTAGAATCTGGAAACGATCATTTCGCAAAACGTTTATTCTTTCAGTGAGATACGGAACCGTTCCGTATTTTGTCTAACGGATGGCATCCCTAAGTCTAAATATTGCTGTTACATTGTACACCCCAAAAATGTTATGTCATAATTATGTACAATTCTGGCAAATTAATTACGGTCTTTGTTAGGAATAAATGGACTTCACACAATTCGCAATGAGCCAGGTGGCCCAAACTGCTGCATATACCCTGACTGCTTGCACGGCACGCAAGAGAAGTGACACAATTTCCCTAGTTATAAGAAATTCATGTTAGCAGGCAATATTAACTAATTATGCAGGTTTAAAAATATATACTTGTGTATTTCACACATCAACAGGTCCAATACAGCAAATGAAAGATAAACATCTTGTTAATCTACACATATTGTCAGATTTAAAAAATGCTTTACAGCTAAAGCACAACACATGACTGTTAGGTCATAACCAAGTTGAAAAACACAGCCATTTTTCCAGCCAAAGATAGTCACAAAAAGCAGAAATACAGATCACATGAATCACTAACCTTTGATCTTCATCAGATGACACTCATAGGACATCATGTTACACAATGTTTTGTTTGATAATGTGCATATTTATATCCAAAAATCTCAGTTTACATTGGCGTCTTACGTGCAGCAATGTTTTGATTCCAAAACATCTGGTGATTTTGCTGAAATACTCATAATAAACATTAATAAAAGATACAAGTGTTATTCACAGAATTAAAGAGACTTCTCCTTAATACAACCGCTGTGTCAGATTTTTTTTAAAACTTAATAAAGCATAATCTGAGAACGGTGCTCAAAACCCAAAACAGCCAGAGGATTATCCTCCATTTTGGAATCAACAAAGTTAGAAACAACACCATAAATATCCACTTACCTTTGATCTTCATCAGAAGGCACTCCCAGGAATCCCAGTTCGACAATAAATGACTGATTTGTTCCATAAAGTTCCATCATCGATATCCAAATAGCTACATGTTGCTAACGTGTTCAGCCCAGTAATCCATCTTCATGAGGCGTGAGCATTTCGTCCAGACAAAAACTAAAAGTTCCATTACAGTCCTTTAGAAACATGTCAAACAATGTATGAAATCAATCTTTAGGATGTTTTTAACATAAAACATCAATAATGTTCCAAACAGAGAATTCCTTTGTCTTCAGAAAAGCGCTGGAACGAGAAGTAACTCTGTCGGGAGCGCGCATCAAGAGACCAAGGCTCTCTGCCAGACCACTGACTCGAAGAGGTCTCCTGTGCCCCTCCTTTATAGTAGAATCCTCAAACCTATTTCTAAAGACTGTGGACATCTAGTGGAAGCCCTAGGAAGTGCAACCTCATCCATATCTCAATGTGTATTCGGTAGGCCAAGCTTTGAAAAACTACAAACCTCAATGTCCCACTTCTTGGTTGGATTCTTCTCAGATTTTCGCCTGCCATGCCATATGAGTTCTGTTATACTCAGACTGTTATGTTCAAACAGTTTTAGAAAGAGTGATTTTTTTTGCGAATGCGCTTGTTAAATCATCCCCTGTTTGGCGAAGTAGGCTGTGATTCGATGAGAAATGAACTTCTTATGGATCAGTGGACGCTAGCGTCCCACCTCGACAACTTCCAGGGAAAGTGCAGAGCGCCAAATTCAAATTAAATTACTATAAATATTTAACTTTCATGAAATCACAAGTGCAATACATCAAAATAAAGCTTAACTTGTTGTTAATCCAGCCGCCATGTCAGATTTCAAAAAGGCTTTACGGCGAAAGCAAACCATGCAATTATCTGAGGACAGCGCTCAGCACACAAAACATTAAACAGTTAGCAGCCAAGTAGATTAGTCACGAAAGTCAGAAATAGCAATAAAATGAATCACTTACCTTTGATCTTCGTATGGTTGCACTCACAACACTCCCAGTTACACAAATGTTAGTTTTGTTCGATAGTCACTCTATATCCAAAAACCTCAATTTTGTTGGCGTGTTTTGTTCAGTAATCCAATGGCTCAAATGCGGTCACAAGAGACAGGCGAAAATTCCAAATAGTTTCCGGAAAGTTCGTAGAAACATGTCAAACAATGTTTATAATCAATCCTCAGGTTGTTTTTAGTCTAAATAATCGATAATATTTCAACCAGACAATAGCATCGTCAATATAAAAGAAAAACAAGAAAGGCGTGCTCTCGGGATTGGGGAAATTCCACTGGCCTCTCATTGAAACTGCTCATTCTCCCTCATTTTTCAGAATAAGGCCTGACACCATGTCTAAAGAATGTTCACAGCTCGTGGAAGCCATAGGGAATGAATCTGGGTCCTATCCCTTTAAATGGTGGATAGGCTTTCAATGGAGAAACACCCATTTCAAAATAATAGCACTGCCATTTCAGTTTTGTTATACTCAGACTTTATTTTAACAGTTTTGGAAACTTTAATGTTTTCTATCCAAATCTACCAATTATATGCATGTCCTAGCTTCTGGTCCCGAGTAGCAGGCTTTGAGCAGGCTTTTCATCTAAAATTCCAAATGCTGCCCCCTATCCCAAAAAAGTTTAACAGGCACAGCATCGATTATATGCAGCGCAGGACACTCTAGATAAACTAGTAATATCATCCACCATGTGTAGTTAACTAGTTATTATGTTAAGATTGTTTTTTACAAGATAGGTTTAATGCTAGCTAGCAACTTACCTTGACTTACCTCGTGTAACAGGTAGTCAGCCTGCCATGCAGGCTCCTCGCGGAGTGCAATGTAAGACAGGTTGTTAGAGCGTTGGACTAGTAACCGGAAGGTTGCAAAAACGAATCCCCGAGCTGACAAGATAGAAAATCTGTCGTTATGACCCTGAACAGGGCTGTTAACCCACAGTTCCTAGGCCGTCATTGAGAATAAGAATGTGTTCTTAACTGACTTGCCTAGTTAAATAAAGGTGTAAAAAAATACCGATTACTGATTGTTATGAAACCTTGAAGTCGGCCTTTTCGATTAATCAGTCGACCTCTAGTTCGTTCATCAATGTTTCTGCTCGCTTGGTGTGTGTGTGTGTGTGGGGGGATCGGTCTTTTAATTTTGAGTAATGCTGTGGTTGATTTATTGAAGTGCTGACCTTTCTCTCAGGCCTTGTTACTCGAGGCCCATGAGGTGGAGGTGAAGCGGGAGAGAGCGGAGCTGAGAATAGAGAGACAGCTGGCTGTCAACCGAGAGGATACCGCCACTGAGGTACAACATCAGTACACCCCTCCCCCCCGCGGCTCAACTGTTCATCGTTTCACAATTCAGACATTTATGTGGTCTGTCCAGCTCAATTTTGCCTGACCTTCCTCGCTGTTTCTCTGCAGGAGACAGTCTTCCAGGAGCTAGTGGAAGGGCTAGTGGAAGAGGAGGAAGATGAAGATGAGGAGGAAGAGGATGTTTCTATTCGTGGCGGCTTGCAGCAGGAGAAAAAGACAGAGAAAGAAAGGAGGCGAGAGAGAGCCGACAAGATAAAGGTACGCGAGACTACAAAGCCTTTCCCCCCTCTAACGTGCCCTAGTCTTTCCACTCCATGTGCTAGCTTAGGATCTGACCGACACTGTCCCTCTCGCTGTGCAGTCGCAACAGAAGCAGGCAGCGAGGTTGTTCACTGACAAGAAGCAGCAGCTCTTCCAGCTGCGCTCCATCCAGGCGACCCTGAAGAGGGGGGAGCAGCAGACTAGAGAGAGGGTGGCCCAGCGCAAGGCCAACCAGGAGGCAGAGAAGTCCATGCCTCGACGTCTCGGCAGACTCAGGTCAGTACCTCCACAGGGCTGCCACTGTTATCTGCTATCTTGGTTATTTATTACAATTTTATACCTAGAGTGAGATGCAACTGTTCCCCCATTTTGCAAAGCAGATCAAGTAAATTGCATCATAGTATGAACTGTAAGTAGTCCTAGACATTTCATTTACATTACGTTTAAGTCATTTAGCAGACGCTCTTATCCAGAGCGACTTACAAATTGGTGAATTCACCTTCTGACATCAGTGGAACAGCCACTTTACAATAGTGCATCTAAATCATTTAGGGGGGGTGAGAAGGATTGGTTTATCCTATCCTAGGTATTCCTTGAAGAGGTGGGGTTTCAGGTGTCTCCGGAAGGTGGTGATTGACTCCGCTGTCCTGGCGTCGTGATGGAGTTTGTTCCACCATTGGGGGGCCAGAGCAGCGAACAGTTTTGACTGGGCTGAGCGGGAACTGTACTTCCTCAGTGGTAGGGAGGCGAGCAGGCCAGAGGTGGATGAACGCAGTGCCTTTGTTTGGGTGTAGGGCCTGATCAGAGCCTGGAGGTACTGCGGCGCCGTTCCCCTCACAGCTCCGTAGGCAAGCACCATGGTCTTGTAGCGGATGCGAGCTTCAACTGGAAGCCAGTGGAGAGAGCGGAGGAGCGGGGTGACGTGAGAGAACTTGGGAAGGTTGAACACCAGACGGGCTGCGGCGTTCTGGATGAGTTGTAGGGGTTTAATGGCACAGGCAGGGAGCCCAGCCAACAGCGAGTTGCAGTAATCCAGACGGGAGATGACAAGTGCCTGGATTAGGACCTGCACCGCTTCCTGTGTGAGGCAGGGGCGTACTCTGCGGATGTTGTAGAGCATGAACCTACAGGAACGGGCCACCGCCTTGATGTTAGTTGAGAACGACAGGGTGTTGTCCAGGATCACGCCAAGGTTCTTAGCGCTCTGGGAGGAGGAAACAATGGAGTTGTCAACCGTGATGGCGAGATCATGGAACGGGCAGTCCTTCCCCGGGAGGAAGAGCAGCTCCGTCTTGCCGAGGTTCAGCTTGAGGTGGTGATCCGTCATCCACACTGATATGTCTGCCAGACATGCAGAGATGCGATTCGCCACCTGGTCATCAGAAGGGGGAAAGGAGAAGATTAATTGTGTGTCGTCTGCATAGCAATGATAGGAGAGACCATGTGAGGTTATGACAGAGCCAAGTGACTTGGTGTATAGCGAGAATAGGAGAGGGCCTAGAACAGAGCCCTGGGGGACACCAGTGGTGAGAGCGCGTGGCGAGGAGACAGATTCTCGCCACGCCACCTGGTAGGAGCGACCTGTCAGGTAGGACGCAATCCAAGCGTGGGCCGCACCGGAGATGCCCAACTCGGAGAGGGTGGAGAGGAGGATCTGATGGTTCACAGTGTCGAAGGCAGCCGATAGGTCTAGAAGGATGAGAGCAGAGGAGAGTTAGCTTTAGCAGTGCGGAGCGCCTCCGTGATACAGAGAAGAGCAGTCTCAGTTGAATGACTAGTCTTGAAACCTGACTGATTTGGATCAAGAAGGTCATTCTGAGAGAGATAGCGGGAGAGCTGGCCAAGGACGGCACGTTCAAGAGTTTTGGAGAGAAAAGAAAGAAGGGATACTGGTCTGTAGTTGTTGACATCGGAGGGATCGAGTGTAGGTTTTTTCAGAAGGGGTGCAACTCTCGCTCTCTTGAAGACGGAAGGGACGTAGCCAGCGGTCAGGGATGAGTTGATGATCGAGGTGAGGTAAGGGAGAAGGTCTCCGGAGATGGTCTGGAGAAGAGAGGAGGGGATAGGGTCAAGCGGGCAGGTTGTTGGGCGGCCGGCCGTCACAAGAAGCGAGATTTCATCTGGAGAGAGAGGGGAGAAAGAGGTCAGAGCACAGGGTAGGGCAGTGTGAGCAGAACCAGCGGTGTCGTTTGACTTAGCAAACGAGGATCGGATGTCGTCGACCTTCTTTTCAAAATGGTTGACGAAGTCATCTGCAGAGAGGGAGGAGGGGGGGGAGGAGGATTCAGGAGGGAGGAGAAGGTGGCAAAGAGCTTCCTAGGGTTAGAGGCAGATGCTTGGAATTTAGAGTGGAAGAAAGTGGCTTTAGCAGCAGAGACAGAGGAGGAAAATGTAGAGAGGAGGGAGTGAAAGGATGCCAGGTCCGCAGGGAGGCGAGTTTTCCTCCATTTCCGCTCGGCTGCCCGGAGCACTGTTCGGTGAGCTCGCAATGAGTCGTCGAGCCACGGAGCGGGAGGGGAGGACCGAGCCGGCCTGGAGGATAGGGGACATAGAGAGTCGAAGGATGCAGAAAGGGAAGAGAGGAGGGTTGAGGAGGCAGAATCAGGAGATAGGTTGGAGAAGGTATGAGCAGAGGGAAGAGATGATAGGATGGAAGAGGAGAGAGTAGCGGGGAGAGAGAGCGAAGGTTGGGACGGCGCGATACCATCCGAGTAGGGGCAGTGTGGGAAGTGTTGGATGAGAGCGAGAGGGAAAAGGATACAAGGTAGTGGTCGGAGACTTGGAGGGGAGTTGCAATGAGGTTAGTGGAAGAACAGCATCTAGTAAAGATGAGGTCGAGCGTATTGCCTGCCTTGTGAGTAGGGGGGAAGGTGAGAGGGTGAGGTCAAAAGAGGAGAGGAGTGGAAAGAAGGAGGCAGAGAGGAATGAGTCAAAGGTAGACGTGGGGAGGTTAAAGTCGCCCAGGACTGTGAGAGGTGAGCCGTCCTCAGGAAAGGAGCTTATCAAGGCATCAAGCTCATTGATGAACTCTCCGAGGGAACCTGGAGGGCGATAAATGATAAGGATGTTAAGCTTGAAAGGGCTGGTAACTGTGACAGCATGGAATTCAAAGGAGGCGATAGACAGATGGGTAAGGGGAGAAAGAGAGAATGACCACTTGGGAGGGGCTCCAGAAGAGCCTATACCCCATTCCAAACCAAATTATTTAGCCTTATTTCTATAGTGCTGCTTTCCCCTAAGTGTGAGTTGTGTCTGTGCTGCTGTTTTGTCTATTGTCTCGATACTGTCTGAACTTGTCCCCCACATATCTCCCCAGGTTCCAGGCTCAGGATCTAGAGGTCCAGCTAAGTGATGAGATTCCTGGATCCCTGCGGACCCTCAAGGTTTGACTGACTGTATCTCACTCACATTCTACAATACAATCATACTCGGCTGACCTTTGAACCCATGTCCATGTACACTACTGTTCAAAAGTTTGGGGTCACTTAGAAATGTCCTTGTTTTTTAAACAAAAACCCTTTTCTTTTCTTTTTCCATTAAAATAACATCAAATTGATCAGAAATACAGTGTAGACATTGTTAATGTTGTAAATTATTATTGTAGCTTGAAACTGCTTTTATTTTTTAAATGGAATATCTACATAGGCGTACAGAGGCCCATTATCAGCAACCATCACTCCTGTGTTCCAATGGCACGTTGTGTTAGCTAATCCAAGTTTATCATTTTAAAAGGCTAATAGGTCATTAGAAAATCCTTTTGCAATTATGTTAACACAGCTGAAAACTGTTGGCCTAAACAGTTTGCGCTGTTCTGTGAAGGGAGTAGTACACAGCGTTGTACGAGATCTTCAGTTTCTTGGCAATTTCTCTCATGGAATAGCCTTAATTTCTCAGAACAAGAATAAACTGATGAGTTTCCGAAGAAAGGTCTTTGTTTCTGGCCATTTTGAGCCTGTATTCGAACCCACAAATGCTGATGCTCCAGATACTCAACTAGTCTGAAGAAGGCCAGTTTTTATTGCTTATTTAATCAGAACAACAGTTTTCAGCTGTGCTAACGTCATTGCAAAAGTGTTTTCTAATCAATTAGCTAACTAAAGTTTCTCATTTTAAAAGGCTAACACAATGTGCCATTGGAACAAAGGAGTGGTTATAGATTCCATAAAAAATCTGCCATTTCCAGCTACAACAGTCATTAACAATGTCTAAACTATTTCTGATCAATTTAATGTTATTTTAATGGGGGAAAAAATGTGCTTTTGTTTCAAAAACAAGGACATTTCAAAGTGACCGCAAACTTTTGAACGATAGTGTATGTGGAACTGAAATGCTGAAAAGTTTCAGGATAACAACGTAATTCCCTTCAATAACGTCTCACGTTGACTCCTGTTTTGGCACAAGGTCCTTCATCAGAGCACTCATTTATATGGGTTTACTAACATGTTTCCCTTCACATGTAATTGTGTCCTGCAGCCAGAGGGCAGTGTCCTCAAGGACCGCTTCAAGAGTATGCAGAAGAGGAACATGATTGAGCCCAGAGAACGAGCCAAGTAAGTTATTCTCCCTTTAAAAACAAACAGCATCTCGTGTCAGAAATATATTTGCCTATAATGGATATTGAACTGTGATGTCATATACCTAGTGTGTAACTTTCGTAGTGGAACTTTCTAGATTTGTTTTTGTTTATTTCCAGAGTTATACTACAAAGCAGGATCAATGCGTTAGCCAGTTAACTTGCCTAAATATTGTGAAATAACTTTTTAGAAAGCTGAGCTTGAAATGGGAATGATCTGACTCAAACACGTTTGACTTTCTTAATGAACCAGAAAATCAGTAGTTATTTTTGGTTGTTTATCAACGTTAGCTGGGTAACTGTGTTGTAGTGCACCCCCTCTTTTGGTTCAGTCAGCATTACATTTACATTTAAGTCATTTAGCAGACGCTCATGAGCCTGACTGTGTCCAGTGATGATCCCATCCTCGCGATAACAGTATTTCCTCTCAAATGTGAAGACAATCATGGAACTCGGGGAGCTGTTGTGTAAACGGCCTCCTGGGAACTGAGGGCAACACGCTATGCTGCTTTCCCTCCATGTCTCCTTTTGTTTTTCTTGTACAAGAGAATATAGTCTTGATTTGATGTGAAGCCGTTGACGTGCTTTCGATTGGACAGTGTTTGATTGTGTGCCCCGCCTCCTCCCACAGGTTCAAGAGGAGACACAAGGTGAAGTATGTTGAGAAGAGGGCCTTCAGGGAGATCACCTAGAGACCAAACCAACCTATGGAACTGTTCAAGACTGACGTCACGAACAACACAGCGGCACCCACCACTGAGTGACAGCCAGAGAGCTACAGTTTGCCCCATCAATTGTCATCAATCAACTCAGCCCATTTTTTTTTTGTCATTGATGGATTTGCCACCTTTTTAAATCTGTTGGAAAATGTTGAATTCCCCACAACTTGTAACATTTGCCAGGCCTTGATATTTTCACATATCTATATACAACACAAACCAGCCCAACCCAGGTAGTGTTATATAGATTCAGTCTAATGCATTTTGAGGTCAAATGAGTTCTTTGGCAGGATATTTAAATCATCTGGATCTGTCAACATCAGTTGAGAACGTTAGACTTCAGAAGGGTGCTCTCCTGTCTCCCTCCCAGTTGATAATCTTGTCTTTTGCTCTCATCAAACCAAGATTAATACCCTCGTTAGAAGGGGTGGATGCCTGAGTGAATACGCAAAGCGATTAATGACATAGTAACGTTTAAAACCACGTGTCAGGAGTTGGACTTGTGTGCGTTCTGTCACTTACATCTGTTATTGTGTACAAAATCCCTTTTTGCCATAATCTGACTTAATTTCATTAAAACAAGTTAATTATTGACATTGTTTTTACTGACTGCTATTTAAATGCCTCATTGCATTTGTGGTAACAATATAATTTTTTTGGCCTATACAATACATTCTGGGATTGAATTTCATAGTGGGATTACATTATTTTATTGTACTTTTGTCTACACAATTCTGTCAAAGTGGATGAAATGCAAAAAATAAACAAAGGAATTAAATAAAACTGCCTTGATTAGATAAGTATTCGCCCCCTTCAGGCAATACACGTTGGAAACATCTTTGGCAGAGATTACAGCTGTGAGTCTTTTTGGGTGAGTCTCTTAAGAGCTTTCCACACCTGTGTTGTGTAATATTTGACCACTTTTCAAAATTTTAGATCCAAATTTTCAACTCTTTGTAAGCAACTACGGTATAGATTTGTGTTGTCGGTGGCTGACGTGCTGAAAGGTGTCTTGTGTGAAGCAGAGTTCCCTCTGGTTTTTCCTGTGTTTAGCTCCATCCTGTTTCTTTTCATCCTGAAAAACTCCCCAGTCATTGGCAATGTCAGGTACACCCATACCATGATGCAGCCACCACCATGTTTGAAAATGAGGCAGTTACTGTTGAATTTGCCCCAAACATGAGGCTTTGCATTTAGGCCATAAAGTGTATTCCTTTGCTCAGTTTTTTTGTTGCTGTATTACTTTAGTACCATGTTGCATACATATGCATATTCAGTATATTTGTCTTATTTTCACTCTGTCATGTAGGTTATTATTGTGGAGTAACTACAATGTTGATCCATCCTCTGTGTTCTCCCATGACAGCCATTGAACTCTGGTAGCTCTTTTAATATCACCAATGGCCTCATGGTGACATCCTTAAGCAGTTTCCTTCCTGTCCTGCAGCTCAGTTCTGTCTGGATGGTTTAATCCATCCTACACAGCATAATTATTAACTTGACCAAGCTTAATGAGATATTCAATATATTATTTGTTATTGTTACCCGTCTACCAATCAGTCTTTATGAGGCTGACAAACAGCTCCCTGGTCTTAGTACTTGAATCTGTGCTTGAAATGTAATGCTTGACTGAGGGACCTTACATATGTATGGGGGGGGGCAGGGGAAAGGGTTAGTCATTCAAACATTTTGTCAACCCCTTTTTCACACAGCGAGTCCATTTAATTTACACTACGTGACCAAATGTACTGCTAATCCTCGGGCCAGGCGCCAGGCACCATCCAGGGCCCACATTACCCTGCCCCTACCCACAGTGTAGTTACCCTCAACACACTGATGGCTCTGAGACTGTGCCCACAGTAAACCTTACCTATGTTATGGCCGTTGACAGCAATAGGAGTAAAAAGGCACATTTCTATTTCACAATGCAATGGACAATAATGTTCTCGTTTAATCTATTCTGTCAATGCTACCAGCCATCTTGGTGTTCATTTTGGTTCACCATGACCGTCAGTCATTTTGAGTGTTCAGATTTAGGTGTGTTTGAGAGCGATGTTTTTCATGTTTTTCTCCTATTCTCCCTCACCTCACCGTTGATGGAGCCAGATTGCCTTAGCATGAGGTAGATGACTGTGGTGCGCCGTGAGTGGAGTCGAGCGGTACACATTATGAACGCTCTCACTGTTCACCTGCATCACTTCATTACAGTGTGTCTCACGGCTCCCCGAGCACATCGGTGTGCTGAGCCAGCAACCATCAATCTCCTCACCTATAGTCCTATATACCGGTCTTCAAGCTGTCCTTTCTCCTATCTCAAAGACACATAAATAGTGAAGGTGAGTGGGGAATACCTCATTCCCTCCCCTACCGACTGCACTGATACTGACCATAACTCACTCGCTCAGGACATGACTATGTCAAAGACCTTTCTTTTGGGAGGTATTTCTAATCTTCACCTGAACCTCACACTGGATGCTCCCATGAATGTGAGAGGATGGGTAACAGAGTGATATGAACTGTACATACAGTAGCTTACAAGTCAGATTCCACGTCTGTATTCACCAGGGAGGATAAGGGTCTGGATCCTTGTGACTGCTCTCCATGAGTCGTCCCAGTCCGGCGTCTGTACTGGTGTCTAGCTGATGATACACAGACACACTAGTATATACACCTTGTAAAGGCCTCGGGCACTCCACTCCAATTGTGATGTAATTTCCTGTTTAGAAAGGGTTATGCATGAAGAGAGAGAGAGAGCATCATCTGGTCTAGGTTCAAAGTCACTGCAGAATTAGACTTTTTCCACGTTTCTCCAAATGTCAAATATAGAAACTGCAAGCTGCTTCAAACGTCAAATCTCTTTGTTAAATCTTGTCTCTCTTTAATTCCAACACACACACACACACGCCTTCAGTCTTGCTCTGCTCTCTCCTTCCCTTGGCTGTGGGTAGAAAGAGAGAGAGAGGGGTCATCTGTATGTTCGCATTTCCACCAGAGACTTAGCAAGTGTTTGTGCATTTGAGGTTGGCGAAGGTGTCCATGACAGTCTTCTACATCCCCCAACACCATGCCAGTGCCAATAAACACAGTTGTCAATGTGAACGCTCTGTGTACACACAAAAGGTGAGATGAGAGGAGAGGTAGAAAAGGGTGAAGGAAGGTAGACCAGTCACCCCAGTAGATGCAGAAAATGGAGGAATGGAGGAAAAGCAAGGCAGGATGAGAGTGATAAAGGAAAATGGTTTGTGTGTCGGTTGTGTTGTAATTGGAGTGGAACACTGAGAGATGAGAGAGAGGAGGGGATAAACAGAGCGAAGGATGGAGGGATGAGCAGAGCGATGATTCCTCTCTCTAATCTTCTGGACACACGCACGAGCCGGGTGCCTGCAGGCAAAGAGCAAGAGAAAGAGAGTGAGAGAGAGAGAGAGAGAAAGAGAAAGGGAGTGAGAGAGAGAGTGAGCGAGAGAGAGAGAGAGTGAGCGAGAGGGAGAGAGAGAGAGAGTGAGCGAGAGAGAGTAAGAGAGAGAGTGAGAGAGGGAATGAGAGAGAGTGAGCGAGAGAGAGAGAGTAAGAGAGAGTGAGCAAGAGAGAGTAAGAGAGAGAGAGTGAGAGAGGGAGAGAGAGAGTGAGCGAGAGAGAGAGAGTAAGAGAGAGTGAGTGAGAGAGGAAGTGGGCAGGTGGAGAAGGTGGAGACAGTGTCAAACTGTGAGGGGAAACTAGATGAAGGCAGAGAAGCAGCAGAGGGAGGGAGAAGAAGAAGAGCTATCATTCCTCTAGCACGCTGAGAGAAACCAGTGAGGAGCTTTCCTTATGAGCACCAGCAAAGCACAAATTCACTCTCGCTCTCTGCCAGAGTGAGAGGGGGAGAGCGAGAGAGTAAACGAGAGAGAGAGCTACACTACTCCACCGCTGACGGTGTGAACACAACGAGGAGAGAGGAGAGAGGGAGAGAAGCACAAGACTAGCCACAGGGAAGGAGAGAGAGACAGGACGGAGGAGAGACAGAGTGGAGGGAGGGAAGAGGAGGATGAGGGAGGAGTGGAGAGAGAAGACAGACGCTGATCTTTGACTGTTGAGGACCGAGTGCGAGTGTGTGAGCGTGAAGGAGTGTGCTTGTGAGACTGGGTGCGATGGATCACTGTTCCTGCACACTGTAAGTCTCAGTTGGATGGCAGGGTATTTAGAGTGTGTGAGTTTGGTTTCATTGTGTTGGGTGGTGTTTTATCAGACATAGCACAGTGGCTGAGGGATTACGACAGCTGGGGAGAGAGTGTGTCTACGTGTGTTGTGGTAGCGAGCAGGGGCAGCTGTGTGTGTGTGTTTGTCTGTGTGAAAGAAGCAGGGCAGCTGGAGACAGAGATAGGTAGAGAGGCCAGGTACACCTAGAGGGCAGGTTCACAAAGAGAGAGAACCCACGTGAGGACAGAACAAGTGAAAACAGGGACACCAACTCTGCCACCAGATACAGAGTTTGTATGTGTGCGTCTGCGCATACAGAGAAGCACCGGTCCAGTCATCTCAGGTCAGCGCAGCGGGGGTCCAGGGATATCCATCAGGCAGCTATGGGGGCCCAGTGAGCTGTAGTAGAGGACGCCCTCTCGGCCCCCAGTCCCACCCAGCAGCAGCGCTCTCTCTTCCCCTCCGGTGGGTAGACGCACGTGGGCCTAGGGCACCTCAAAGCCCAGAGTGAGGGCCAACAGCGGGGTTCCTGTACCCAGAGGAGGAACCACGGCCATCATGGGGGAGTGGACCATCCTGGAGCGCCTTCTGGAGGCTGCCGTCCAGCAGCATTCCACCATGATCGGAAGGTAAGCAGCATACTGATATCTAGAGCAGAGGTATTCAAAACTGAGCCTGCAGGTCCAGAGTACTGCCGATTCTGTTCTACCTGATAATTAATTGCGCGCACCTGGTGTCCCAGGTCATTATCAGTCCCTGGTTAGTGGGAAAGAATGAAAATCAGGGTGGAACTGACTTCAAAGTCCACATTTTAATTTGCCTGATCTAGAGGTTAAATTATATGACATTCAAAAGCTTTACTGTCCCATTCAATTTGTCTTTGGTTTCCATTCCGAAGGCTCAATCGCAAACACAATGGCTATGACATTAAAATAAAACAAAAATAAAATAAAACATTACATTACCATTTTAAATGGGCAGATTGATAGTCAATGTCTCTGATGTTGGCCGCAAAGGGCACTATCCGCTATTGGTTTTGATGGGGATGATGCTAGGTATTGGATAAGGGGCTTATTGCGAGGAAATTCTCTTCTGTATGGTCAGTTTGAGGCTCTCAATGGAGCTTCCCCTCTGCGTGTCATCTCTATGTGTTGCAAATATGGTCTGATTGAGTCTGTGGCTTCCTGTCCAAAGTGGCTGATCAGAAGCTGAGAGGCTTTGTTTAAATCCTGTCGACAAAGTGATGGGATGATGATGGGAGGGTGGGAATGGAGGGGGGAGAACGAGGGGGATGAGAGATGCCATTGGTCAGAGGGGCTTCAGCTGTCAGAGTTTAGAACAGCACGAGGATGCAGAGACCTCGTTTGACTTTCGTCCAGTCCATTCCTCTCACTTTCTCCTCTCTCTCGTTCTCTCTTTCTCACACACACACACACACACACACACACACACACACACACACACACACACACACACACACACACACACTCTCTCTCTCTCTCTCTCTCTCTCTCTCTCTCTCCTTTCTCTCTCACACTTTCTCTTACTCTTTGATAGAGTGTGATGTTCTATGTGTGGTAGTCGTCAGAGAGCTTGTTTTCACAGAGCTGCATGCAACAGGAAATGGTGTCTAGTCCTCTGCTATGGTGTCTAGTCCTCTGGGAAGTCACTACAGAAGGCTGTAGGGTTGGTTGTGTCCTCATTATGGGCAGTGTGGTCATTGGTCCTCCCTGACATCTGCATAAAGATAAATGAATGCTCCAAGACTACAGTAGAAAGTGTTCTCATTTGGCTTGCCTATCCACATCTTCCTGATATTGAGTTGCACCTTCCCCTTTTGCCCTCGGAACAGCCTCATTTCATCAGGACAGGGACTCTACAAGGTGTCGAAAGTGTTCCACAGGGATGCTGGTCCATTGTTGACTCCATTGCATCCCACCATTGTGTAAAGTTGGCCTGATGTCCTTTGGGTGGTGGACCATTCTAGATACACACGGAAAAATGTTGAGCGTGAAAAACCCAGTAGCATTGCAGTTCTTGACACAAACCTCATTCAGAGGCACTTACGTCTTTTGCCTTGCCCCATTCACCCTCTGAATGGAACATATGGACAATCCATGTCTCAAACCTTAAAAATCCTTCTTTAACCCGTCTCCTCCCCTTCATCTACACTGTTTGAAGTGGACATCAATAAGGGATCATAGCTTTCACCTGGATTCAGCTGGCCAGTCTATGTCATGGAAAGAGCAGGTGTTCCTAATGTTTTGTACACTCAGTGTACTACTTTTGAACCGAGCCCTATGGACCATAGTCGTGAGTAAGATACTATAAAGGGAATAGGGTGTCATTTGGGATGTACATGTTGTTACCGAGTAAAGACACATCTCATTCATATCTAGATTGGGAGTTAGTATATCATTATATTACATATGTGTTCTGAATTATATCACAAATTAATTGTGAGGGCCTTATGTCATTGGTTGTCCTAATGTAGTGGAGGCTTAAAAGTGAAGAGAGAGAGAGAGAGAGAGAGAGAGAGAGAGAGAGAGAGAGAGAGAGAGAGAGACAGAGACAGAGACAGAGAGAGAGAGAGAGAGAGAGGGGGAGAGAGAGAGAGAGAGAGAGAGAGAGAGAGAGAGAGAGAGAGAGAGAGAGAGAGAGAGAGAGAGGGAGAGAGGGAGAGAGAGAGAGAGAGAGACAGTATCTACTGTAGTCTACTTCATAATACAGTACTGCTGGTGGTCCATAATTTGTCATACAATATTACATACTTTGAGTGTATAAATGACATTATCAGCTATTCAGCACATTCATTATAGGGTGACACATTGTTTGAAGGGTACCTACATAAGGACTTCATAACACATTCATAACCCATACACAACACTATCATAATCAGTGTCCATCGCTATGTTTATATGAATGTTCCTCTAGGACTAGCACTATAGAATTAGAGTGTAATATGTGTAGTGCCTGACCCCTGGCTGCCTGACCCCTGGCTTCCCCAGATGTGTGCTTCCATTAGGAAACAGACCAGTCAGCCTGTATCTGGTAGCAGTGCTATGAATGATCACGCCTCCCCTACTCATTCATGATCCACACTGATCATCTGAATTAGTCACCCACGCTAGAAGGAGTGAGAGCAAAGTGTTATTCACACTCTAACAGACAGAGGCAGGCGCCATTGCTTTAGTCTGCAGAGGCCGGTTACAGTCATAGAAATACAATTACTAGAACGGTAATCCCCTTTTCAAGTAATTATTCTGATTTCCCCATTATAGTGTCTGTTCTAGTAGTTATATGTATATGGTTACAGAACCAGTGTACGGTCTCTCTCTCTCTCTCTCTCTCTCTCTCTCTCTGACAATTATATTAAAGGGTAAGATGGTAATAGGAACGTCAGCAAGAGGGCTTATTGGAGTTACAGTTAAAGCAATTGTTTGTACTGTTCCGTAGCCGACTCATTTGGTCATGTTTGCTTTTCATCCATTGCTACACTCTTAGAAGAAAATTGTTATCTAGAACCTAAAAGAGTTCATCACCTGTCCCCATAGGAGAACCCCTTGAAGAACCCTTTTTGGTTCTAGGACGTACCCTTTTGGTTCCAGGTAGAACCTTTTTGGGTTCCATGTAGAGCCCTTTCCTAAGAGTTCTACTTGAAACCCAAAAGGGTTCTACCTAGAACCAGAAAGGGTTCTCCTATAGGGAAAACTTAAGAACCCTTTGGAACCCTTTTTTCTAAGATTGTACTGTAAGTGGCTGGCATGTAAGCTGGCAATTGCCTTCCCTATTGTTCAGCCGCCATAAAGAGCGATGGCTCTCCATGACATGACATCTGACCTTGGTATCATCGCTGTTTAGAAACATTGTGGAAACTGGGAATCCCCCTGAGCACAAGTCTCTGATTGGTCCTTCTACTGTGGTTTGGGGCTCTTCATTGGTCACTGTGTGTGTGTGTGTGTGCATATGATTTATCATATTATTATAAATACAATTCCTGGATGAGATCAGATAGTGGCTTCCTTCCATTGATATGCATGCTGGAGAGGGAGAGAGCATGACTGAACACTGGCCACAACCAACCTCTGATCTCGACACTGATGCCCATTGTTGGAAGGAAGATCCTCAAAACAGTCAGAGATCATAATGTCTTGGCTATAACCCAGCTTCATGACTGATGAACACTTTGAACAGTTGGTGAAAAACATTGTAGACAGCAACTGACAAGGGGAGTAGGAGTTGGTAAAACATATTGTTTTGAGTTGGATCAAATTATTATTAGATACAATTTGATTAACTTATTATTTTGAGTTGGGTTAGACTTGGATAAAGGAGTAGGAAATGGAACATGCGAGGGAACCCATGTGAGGGAACCCATGCGAGGCAACCCATGTGAGGGAACCCATGTGAGGGAACCCATGTGAGGGAACCCATGTGAGGGAACCCATGTGAGGGAACCCATGTGAGGGAACCCATGCTTCTGTCAGGTTAAACCTGGTGGAAACCATGTGGTTGGACACCAATCAGTATGATATTCTTACTTGATGGATTTGTTGTAATTACTTATTAATCATAGTAGCGCTGAAACAACCAGACCAAACTATGGCTTCCAGAAACAGGGTCTACCATACTTACTATTGGTAGAGGAGCTAGCCTCAATGGCATGGCATTCTCTGTGCCTTGCCTCAGGGCAATGTCATTGGGTATTAGACATAGCATAATATAGTACACATTGTTTGTGTGCTTTTGCTGCGTGGGCAGCTTTGGGTTAGAAGGGCAGCATATGTGTGTGAGCAAAAGATTGGGGGTCTTTGTTGTGTGTGTGTGTGTGTGTGTGTTTGTGTGTGTGTGTGTGTACCATGTTCTCTTCCTGTACTGTCAGTCAGCATGGTTTCTCAGCAGGCTCTCTGAAATCAATATGCATCTGTGTCACCGATGAGGAAGGGGAAGAGGACTAGACCCCCTGTGCTCCAAACATGCACAAACATGCACAAACACATCTACAGTGTAGAGTAGACATGAATCAGTGTATAAACACACAAACACATCTACAGTGTAGAGTAGACGTGAATCAGTGTATAAACACACAAACACATCTACAGTGTAGAGTAGACGTGAATCAGTGTATAAACACACAAACACATCTACAGTGTAGAGTAGACGTGAATCAGTGTATAAACACACAAACACATCTACAGTGTATAGTAGACATGAATCAGTGTATAAACACACAAACACATCTACATGAATCAGTGTATAAACACACAAACACATCTACAGTGTATAGTAGACATGAATCAGTGTATAAACACACAAACACATAGCTTATACTAAAGTACAGGTCATCTAAACACATTTCAGTGCAGTCATTTGAGTTGGATAAACATCATTTTTTTAGTTGGATAAACATCATTTTTTTAGTTGGATAAACATCATTTTTTGAGTTGGATAAACATACTTTTTTGAGTTGGATAAAGTGATTGTTTAGAGTTGGATGGACATGTTATTTTGGATAAAAATATGATTTTCCCTTTGCTGGAGCATGGCTCCGTGTAGCTCCGACTTCTTTTAACCACGGATTGGTTTGTTGAATCAGTGTGAGGGCTTCCACAGGTCTGTGTTCAGCTCCGGTGAGAGTATTGGAGTCAGGGAGCTGTGAGGTAATGGCTATTTAGGGGGGAGAGCACTGAGAGAGCACATCGGTGTGTGTGTGTGTGTGTGTGTGTGTGTTAGAGGGCCCGTACCTTGCGGAGTCCACCACAGGTCTATTTATTACCGTCCTCATTTCAGATACATTGGCCCCTAGAGTGTTTACAGTCTCTTCTTCCCTTACATCAGGGGTAGGCAACGAGATCGGAGCGAATGATCGTAGGGCTGGAAAATAATTATAAAACGTTTTCCACTTTAAATTGACAACACCTAAGCCCAAAACGACATTGTATTTGAAAATAACAATCGTTATATCTCTTGATTACATTGAGACACGATCACATACCTCTTTTTATTTTATTTGTGGGAATAATTGGGAACAGACTTCCCAAACATTTTTTTTTTGCTGAATTCCTGGTGATTTTACAGTCTTTAAAAATGTTTTTACCAAAAACAACACTGAACAAAAATATAAACGCAACATGTCACAATTTCAAAAGTTTTACTGAGTTACAGTTCATATAATGAAATCAGTCAATGTAAATAAATTCACTAGGCCCTAATCTATGGATTTCACATGAGTGGGAATACAGATATGCATCTATTGGTCACAGATCAGAAAACCAGTCAGTATCTGGTGCGACCACCATTTGCCTCTTTCAGCGTGACACATCTCCTTTGCATAGAGTTGATCAGGCTGTTGATTGGGGCCTGTAGAATGTTGCCCCACTCATCTTCAATGGCCGTGCAAAGTTGCTGGATTTGGTGGGAACTGGAACATGCTGTCTTACAACAACTTTGCACGGCCATTGAAGGCTATGGAAGAACTGGGACATTGTCAGCTTCCAGGAATTGTGTACAGATCCTTGCGACATGGGGCCGTGCATTATGATGCTGAAACATAAGGTGATGGTAGGGGATGAATGGCACGACAATGGGCCTCAGGATCTCGTCACGGTATCTATGGGCACTCAAATAGCCATAGATAAAATGCAATTGGAAAGGTTCAGAACTTTTGTGAAACATCACAGCACAGTTGAAAAATATATGGCAAATAAAAATCTAAACTGGATAGTGTTAAGAGATAGATGGGAGGTTTAGGGTAGCTGAAGGATGAGATTAAAAACTCAAGAAAGAGAACTCAAAAGAGAACTATTGTAAAGATAGCTATTGTAAAATACATTGTGTCTGTAAAATGTATATAGTATATATAAATGTAACCTTTATTTAACTAGGCAAGTCAGTTAAAAACAAATGCTTATTTACAAAGATGGCCTACCCTGGCCAAATCCGGACGACGCTAGGCCAATTATGCGCCACCCTATGGGACTCCAAATCACGGCTGGTTGTGATACAGCCTAGATTTGAACCAGGGTGTAGTGACGCCTCAAGCGCTGAGATGCAGTGCCTTAGACCACTGCGAAACTTGGGAAGTAGAACCCTAAGTGTTGTTGTCCATTAGTTTGGTCCAAATAGGTGAGGAGTGGTAGGGTTAGGGGAACATAATAAAGGAAAAGATATATACAAAATATATATATACAGTACAAGTCAAACGTTTGGACACACCTACTCATTCCAGGGTTTTTCTTTATTTTTACAATTTCTACATTATAGAATAATAGTGAAGACATCAAAACTATGAAATAACACATGGAATCATGTAGTAACCAAAAAAAACGTGTTACAAAAATCTTAACATATCTGAGATTTTTCATAGATGCCACCATTTGCATTGATGACAGCTTTGCAAACTCTTGGCATTCTCTCAACCAGCTTCATGAAGTAGTCACCTGGGATGCATTTCAATTGTGGAATTTCTTTCCTTCTTAAAACCTCTTGATACTCCCCATCCCGGATCCGGGATCGTGAATAAAGCCTCAGGCTCATTAGCATAATGCAACGTTAACGATTTCTGAAAATGCAAATAAAATGAAAATAATGCGCCTGCTCTCAAGCTTAGCCTTTTCTTAACAACACTGTCATCTCAGATTTTCAAAATATGCTTTTGAACCATAGCAAATCACTAATTTGTGTAAGAGTATGCTAAGCTAGCTTAGCATTTTGAGTAGCATTTACCACGCAACATTTTCACAAAAACCACATAACCAAATAAATAAAATCATTTACCTTTGAAGAGCTTCGGATGTTTTCAATGAGGAGACTCTCAGTTACATAGCAAATGTTCAGTTTTTCCTGAAAGAAACTTTGTGTAGGAGAAATCATTCCGTTTTGTACATCACATTTGGCTACCGAAACGAACCGAAAATTCAGTCACCAAAACGTCAAACTTTTTCCGAATTAACTCCATAATATCGACCGAAACATGGCAAACGTTGTTTAGAATCAATCCTCAAGGTGTTTTTTCACATATCTCTTCATTGATATGCAGTTCGTGGAAGCCTGCTTTCCCCTCAGAATCACATGGAGAAATACCAGCAGCTGAAAAAGACGCACCAATTTCGACGGAGGATACCGGGCGGACACCTGGAAAATGTAGTCTCTTATGGTCAATCTTCCAATGATATGCCTACAAAAACGTCACAATGCTGCAGACACCTTGGGGAAACGACAGAAAGGGCAGGCTCATTCCTCTCCCATTCACAGCCATATAAGGAGACAATGGAAAACGGAGCCTCAAAAATCCTGCTGGTTTCCTGGTTGCCGTTTCATCTTGGTTTTGCCTGTAGCTCCCGTTCTAGGGCACCCACAGACAATATCTTTGCAGTTCTGGAAAATTCAGAGTGTTTTCTTTCCAAAGCTATCAATTATATGCATAGTCGAGCATCTTTTTGTGACAAAATATCTTGTTTAAAACGGGAACGTTTTTCATCCAAAAATGAAATAGCGCCCCCAGAGTTTCAAGAGGTTAATGCGTTTGAGCCAATCAGCTGTGTTGTGACAAGGTAGGGGTCGTATACAGAAGATAGTACTATCTGGTAAAAGACCAAGTCCATATCGTGGCAAGAATAGCTCAAATAAGCAAAGAGAAATGACAGTCCATCATTGCTTCAAGACATGAAGGTCAGTCAATTCTGAATATGTCAAGAACTTTGAAAGTTTCTTCAAGTGCAGTCGCAAAAACCATCAAGCGCTATGATGAAACTGGCTCTCATGAGAACCGCCACAGGAAAGGAAGACCCATAGTTACCTCTACTGCAGAGGATACGTTCACTAAATTTAACTGCACCTCAGATGGCAGCCCAAATAAATGCTTCACAGAGTTCAAGTAGCAGACACCTCTCAACATCAACTGTAAAGAGGAGACTGTGTGAATCAGGTCTTCATGGTTGGAAAGAAACCACTACTAAAGGACAGCAGTAAGAAGAAAAACCTTGCTTGGGCCAAGAAACACGATTAGTCCAAATTTGAGATTTGTGATTCCAACCACTGTGTCTTTGTGAGACGCAAAGTAGGTGAACAGATGATCTCGGCATGTGTGGTTCCCACCGTGAAGCATGGAGGAGGAGGTGTGATGGTGCTTTGCTGGTGACACTGTTGGTGATTTATTTAGAATTCAAGACACACTTAACCAGCATGGCTCCCACAGAGTTCTGCAGCGATATGTCATTGGATCTGGATTGCGCTTGGGACTATCATTTGTTTTTCAACAGAACAATGACCCAAAACACACCTCACACCTCAACCCAATTGTGACTGTTTGGGATCAGTCGTACCGCAGAGTGAAGGAAACGCAGCCAACAAGTGCTCAGCATATGTGGGAACTCGTTCAAGACTGTTGGAAAGGCATTTCTCATGAAGCTGGTTGAGAGAATTCCAAGATGGTGCAAAGCTGTCATCAAGGCAAAGGGTGGCTGCTTTGAAGAATCTACTATGTGTTTAATACTTTTTTGGTTACTACATAATTCCATGTGTTATTTCATAGTTTTGATGTCTTCACTATTATTCTACAATGTAGAACATAGTAAAATAAAGAAAAACCCTTGAATGAGTAGGTGTGTCCAAACTTTTGACTAGTACTGTATGTATATGTACATACTTACAAAAAAAGATATATGGGATTGGAAATGATGCAGACAATTACATTGATGGAAGCTAAAATCTATCTGCAATATTAAATCTGATTGTGTTCATTGTCCGTAGCTTATGCCTTCCCATACCATAAGCCCACCGCCACCATGTCATCTGCCCGGTACAGTTGAAGCCAACTTCTCCAGTGTGCCAATCCCACTGATCTCTCTTTTCACTCTTTCCTCCCAAAACCCAATCCTCCTCTCACACGTTTCATCTTTTCTTTCTGTTATTCCCGACCTTACAATCCTTTAATGCTAATCTTCCTGTCATCACTGTTAAAGTCATACAGATAAACCCTTGTCTTATGTTTATGAGTGTATGGATGAGTGTTTGGATAAACCATGTCACTGTGAAAAGGTGTAAGATCTCCTATACACAAGTGTTACATTCTGAGTGTTTTTCTCTCAATGGGGTCTGTCTGACTGGCTGTATCCAGAAGTCCTGGTGAAACACCACAACAAGGTCACTAAGATTAGAAGAGGTAGAGCCAGACACTTAATGAGTAGTGACAGGAGCAAGATGGCGGACTGAACACAGCAATGTAGATCACCTCAAGATAAAAACGCAATATTCAATATCGGTAAGTTAGACTAAATATTAGCACTTCACAATCTGGTGGGTAATAACCTTCAATCAACACAAAACAAATCTTAAGACTAGAGAAATGTATTGACAAATATTAGCAAAACAAGCAACACCCAAACATGACGGAGAGCAAGACAGGGGAACCTATCTCAACATGACGGAGAAGTAAGACAGGGGAACCTATCTCAACATGACAGAGAGTAAGACAGGGGAACCTATCTCAACATGACGGAGAAGTAAGACAGGGGAACCTATCTCAACATGACAGAGAGTAAGACAGGGGAACCTATCTCAACATGACAGAGAGTAAGACAGGGGAACCTATCTCAACATGACGGAGAGTAAGACAGGGGAACCTATCTCAACATGACGGAGAAGTAAGACAGGGGAACCTATCTCAACATGACAGAGAGTAAGACAGGGAACCTATCTCAACATGACGGAGAAGTAAGACAGGGGAACCTATCTCAACATGACAGAGAGTAAGACAGGGGAACCTATCTCAACATGACGGAGAAGTAAGACAGGGGAACCTATCTCAACATGACAGAGAGTAAGACAGGGGAACCTATCTAAACATGACAGAGAGTAAGACAGGGGAACCTATCTCAACATGACGGAGAGTAAGACAGGGGAACCTATCTCAACATGACGGAGAAGTAAGACAGGGGAACCTATCTCAACATGACAGAGAGTAAGACAGGGGAACCTATCTCAACATGACGGAGAAGTAAGACAGGGGAACCTATCTCAACATGACAGAGAGTAAGACAGGGGAACCTATCTCAACATGACAGAGAGTAAGACAGGGGAACCTATCTCAACATGACGGAGAGTAAGACAGGGGAACCTATCTCAACATGACGGAGAAGTAAGACAAGGGAACCTATCTCAACATGACGGAGAGTAAGACAGGGGAACCTATCTCAAAACGAAAACGTGACTCTTCTACAGACACAGACGATTTAATCTTTTCACCACCGGGAATGGTAAAGGTCGAAACCGATCTGTTAATATCAATAAATGACGAACTGAGTATACTTGAACTAGTCAGTAAGGATATAAAAAAGTTGAAGGCCTCGGGATGAGTGACGAAAAAACTGCGACATTGGAGAAAGACACAAACAAGCTAAAAGGGACAGTCAATAAGATTGCCACCGAAGTTAATGAACTTTAAAAGGAGAACATCGTTCTGAGAGAAGCCTTACTTGACATACAGACTAGATCCATGAGAGATCATTTGGTACTTAGAGGTATCCAAGAGAAAGAAGGAGAAGTTCCTGAATGTGTAGTGAGAGAGTTCCTCCTTACAGCGCTTCAGATCCCACACGAAGCTATTGACAAAATCCAACTCGAACATGTACACCACTTCGAGCAGAGGTATGAACGGCAAATCATTGCCAAATTTGCTTTCTTTGAAGATAAAATAATGGTTAAAAGCCTGGTTAAAAGACTTGCTGGCACGAAAATAGGCATGAATGATCAGTTCCCGAAGGAAATTGCAGAACGGCGCAAAGTTCTGTGTCCAATTTTCAAGGAAAATAGATTGAAAGGGAAACGCTTAGCTCTGCAAACTGTATATTGATAATCAATTGTTCAGAGACACAAAGACTACTCCATGGCTATTCTCCATGGCTATCTTGCTATGTTCATACAAATATTTACACATGTTAAGTTTGACAGTGAGAGTACGTTTCTTTTTTTTTGCTGAGTTTAGCTTTTCTTCAAATGTAACTAATTGGAACACAAAACCACTAATTCAACATGGTGGAGATAAAAACACAGCAAGACAGAAGGCGCGGTATGTGGGTATGTGGGTATGTGTGGATGTATTGAGATGGATGGGGTGGTGTGTGTTTTTTGGTGTTTGGGGAAGTGTGGCGTTAAGTGACTGGGAAAGGAAATTGCGAGAGAGCTTTCAATTTTGTGCAGATGAGGGATATACATTTTATAATGAATTATACATCTTATTTTTGTGTTGTCTTATCATGGTGGAACTGCATTCTAAAATAAATTATACATCTAATGTATTTATTGTCCTATCATGTGGAGCTACATTTTTTAAATAAATTTTAATTTATTTATTTATGGTCCTATATTGAGGGAATGGTCCACAACCCTATACCCTAGACACCCACCTGAATGACCCAGATACTAAGGAGAAGTTCCTATTTGTTTTATGGGCCTGCTGTAAGCGGCCTGTATGCAACCTAAATGCGGACAATGCGTCCCCTCATGATTCTGAGCCAGTCTGGCAGGGTTGGTCCTGCAAAGCCAGAGCCCCCTGATGGGAGAGCATAATATAAAAGGAAATTGTCAAAGCTGCTAATGAGAACCTTGATGACCTTGTACCTAGCCGGTGGGGATTCCGGTGGTGTGCCCCCACCCAGGCAGCGGCAGTGCTGGCAACACTAGCTGCAGTAACCCATGGCGAGGGGGTCACACTCGGACATTCAGAGAGGGGGCATATTATTGTGGCCATGGTGACACAAAATCAAAGGTCTGACTGCATGGAGATGTTTGGGAATATGGTAACAACGGGGGACCATGTTGTGGGTGTTTCAGGGGAAGGGGGTATATCTGACCTCCATCACCTAGGACGTGACAATGGTTCATCAAGTCTACGCATTTCTGCCTTTTTTTGCTCAGTTTTGCAGGCCTTCTCATACAGCTGTGACTGTATATGCATTCGTAAATCAAGACCTTTCTTGAATTGGGCTCTGGGGTGGTGCAACTGTTGAGAATCTGAGTCTATGGTTGTTGTAGGGGAAAGGGGTTGAGTGTGTGTGTGTGTGTGTGTGTGTGTGTCACAACTGTTGCGAGGGAGTAAAAGACGTTAGGAACAATATAGGATGAATCACAATTGTTCGAGTGAGGGTGATGGAAATGCATTTGGCGGTTGATCTGCTTCTGTTCTGTGGGTGGCACTGTGTGCTCTTTTCGAAGGATGGGTCTCGGTCTCTCCGGAGCCATGGGATCTGGGGGGTTGGGGGTGGTCTGTCGGGCATTGGGATGAAAACCCAACTCGGGATGAGGAGGGGTTTTAGCAGGTGGAATAGTGGGGACCAATTGGAGGTTTACTTAGTAGCAATGCAAATATCATGGCACAGATATATAGACACTCAATCATCATGTTACTTTTAAATGGTGAGTTTACAAACATATGATGATAAATAGAATTGAAACTTGTCTCATTATGGTAATTGGTGTAATATGTATAGCCAGTTATAATTGTAATGGCTTAGCAGATAAGAAAAGTAATGAACATGATGGGAGACAGAGAGCTGGTTTCAGCACCGGGCGCAGCAGGTGTTTAGTTATAAAGGACCACAGGAGGCAGGTAACTGGGTCCAGGGGCAGGCAGAAGGTCATACCCAGGGGGTCCAAAAAGGCAACAGCACAGGCAGGGAAAAGGCTAGTAATGTCGTCCGGGAGATCAGGCAAGAGGTTGATAACAGGAAATCTGACAGGCTAAGGTACAGGCAGGGAATAGGCATCATTATTGAGGCAGGCAAAACTATCATACACAGGAGGATTAAATTACAACCAAACCAGCACTCCAAATAGAAGTGTGTCACAAAACAAACAATACCTCACAGTGATGGGGTGCAAAGAACTGAACTAAATAGTTTGTGATAATGACATACAGGTGTGTGAACAGGTGATCAGAATTCAGGTGATTGGGATCTGGAGAGTGAGCTGCATTCAGGGGATCTAGGTGTTTGAGAGTGTGAGTTGGAAGCAGACGTTACAAAAAGACGATCAGTATTTACCTGGTTAAAAGAAAAGGAATCTAATGTCTATTGTTTACAGGAAACTCATTCAACAATTTTAGATGAAGTTTGTGGAAAAAGAACTGGGGGGGCGAAATATATTTCTCCCAAAGGCAAAGAAATTCAAAAGGGGTAATGATATTAATTAACAGTAATTTTGATCCAAATGTGCAAATTGTCCAAAGAGATCCTCAAGGCAGATGGATTATTTTAAATATGTTATTGGACCATAAACAGATTTGGCTCATTAATATATACTGTCCAAATAATGATGATCCAAGCTTCTTTGAAAATATATTTAAAAATATATAAACTCTACAAGCAACACTATACTGTATTATTATGTTGGGAGATTTTAATATGGTTTTAAATACCTATATGGGACCGTAAAGGAAATCACACTTCAAACTATCACCCTCAGGCACTAAAGGAAATATATTGGAATTAGGCTTAAATATCCTGACCTAGTGAACTATACATGGTGGAGGCTTAATCAGGCTAGTCGTCTTGAATACTTTCTTATGCCATTCTCTCTGGCACCAAAAGTTTAAAAAGTGTTGATAGGGGACATAATGCGGTCAGACCATCACATAATTGGCATATATATTACTCTTACATGCTTACATGCTTCTACATCTGCATTGCTTGCTGTTTAGGATTTTAGGCTGGGTTTCTGTATAGCACTTTGTGACATCGGCTGATGAAAAAATGGCTTTAGAAATAAATGTGATTCGTACGGAATTTCCACGTAGGCGAGGATATTGGAAATGTTATTTCTGACATAACATAGGTACAGAAGATCCCCATATTGTATGGGACACTTTTAAATGTGCCTTTAGAGGCCATGCAATTCAGTACTCATCTATAAAACAAAAGCAATTTAGATCATTGAGTCCATATTAACAAAGGAAATTTAAGGACGAAAAGTACAGTTAGTACAGCAATAAAAACTGTACCATAGAGACACAGAATAAGTTAGAGGAAAAACAAAAAGAAATGGAGGAAGTTATTCAAGGAGGATCCAGTGTAATATATTATAAAAATAAAGGAAACTGGATGGAATATGCAAAACAATGCACCATTTTTTCCCCAATCTTCAGCAAAGAAATGCTACCAAATATGTTGTATTGAAACTTTTTACAAATGATGGAGTCACTCATGATTCACCGAACGATATTTTGAAAGAGAAAGTAGATTACTTTAAGAATATGTTTTCGTTTCAGTCTCCTCCATCTTCGCTAACCGAAGCTAATTGTACAGTATATTTATATATTTACCAACAAATAGATGAGAAGAGGTTGGAGCTGCAGCACTCTACTTTTTACTGTCCCGAACAACTGGGTAAACAATCAACAGACCAATAGGAATATTAAGAGAGGAGAGAGAGAGAGAGAGAGAGAGAGAGAGAGAGAGAGAGAGAGAGAGAGAGAGAGAGAGAGAGGGGCGAGAAAGTTAAAGAGGGATGGAGAAAAAGAGTGGAAAAAGAGGGTTAAGAAAGATTATTCAGGCCGAGAGAGGAGAGGTCAGTGAATCTGGCCGTTGAGAGGCTGGCTGTTAACGAGGGTTCAGTCCATGAGACAGCACTTATGACTAACAGGGGTTTATAAATGGCCGTAAGACTGACCTTAAATGACCGTAAAACTCAAAGAGAAAGAATAGAACAGACACAGTGTCCCAGACCACTCTTAGACCACTCAATTATTATCTTACAATCTTAACCCATGTCAACACCTCAAACAGTCATGGAGCCATAGATTCAGACTTCTCAAAGAGCCATACCATGGTTTGTCAAATATTAAGTAAAGGCTTCGTCGTATTGGCCTCACACTAGCATTGGGCTCTCAACAACAACAGAACATTGAGCTTTCATTATCTGACGTAGCAAGACGCATATGAAAGGTTGTAACAGTTTGTTAGGAGCCTTTTCCCTGTGTTCTAAGCTTCCATAGACTCATAATGAGATCCACTGACTGTACAAAGGCACCAGCGCTCTCGCTCTAACTGTGAGAGTTAGACGGATGAAGTGCCTGTGGGTATTGATTTGCACCTGGTGCAGATCATATCTATCCCATACATCTCTGACACATTGTCTTATACCACCTCTCGCAATGCTTTTCTACAGTGACTTATGGTGCTGGACTCCCCCCTCTCTCTCTCTCTCTCTCTCTCTCTCTCTCTCTCTCTCTCTCTCGATCACTGAACAGAACCTGCATCCTATCATTCTGCTGCAATGTTTGGGCTATAGGCATGATAAGGGCATGGGGAGATATGGCATTGGTGTGTGTGTGTGTGTGTGTGTATCTGTGTTTGTCCACTGTGTCCAACATTGTCCCTCAGGGCGTGGCAGCAGCAGCTGCTGTGTTTGGTTGAGTATAAGTGATAGGAGCGGATGAGAGAGCCAGACAGCTCCCTCAAACACACACACAAACACACACAAATATATACTTAATCATGCACGCACACACCAGTGAAACACCTTACACAGACCAATAAGCGACATGCGCCCTGCTCCCTCCAACACAAATAGACAAACATAAACAGACACTTGTGATACAGATCCTCGTCTGACTCACAAGTTCATACCCCAACACACCCACAGACATACAGCCAGATGGCCAAACATACAAACACAAGGGTGAGCAAATTGCAGTGCGGATGCTATATTTACTCTCACACACTCAGGCAAATGTTTCCACTGCCAAAACTGAGTAAGCCACACACTGTTAGCAGCCAAACATGAATAACCGCATGTTAAATGTGACAACGACTTCACACTCCACCTATCACATTCACTTATCTTTCATTAAATATTCAAATCACCATGCTGCAGAGAGAGAGTGAGACAGAGAGAGAGTGACACACAGAGAGAGGGTGAGACAGAGAGAGAGGGTGAGACAGAGAGAGAGGGTGAGGGTGAGACAGA
Source organism: Oncorhynchus masou masou (assembly GCF_036934945.1). Lineage (NCBI taxonomy): Eukaryota > Metazoa > Chordata > Actinopteri > Salmoniformes > Salmonidae > Oncorhynchus > Oncorhynchus masou. The sequence continues at coordinate 59,792,370 of NC_088224.1, forward strand.
GAGAAGCCATTTGACTGGCAATAATATACTGAATCGATCTCCACTCTTTCCAAGCAAATTGTGTTACAAACACTTGGGACGTGTATTCAAATCAAATCAAATTAAATGTATTTGTCACATACACATGGTTAGCAGATGTTAATGCGAGTGTAGCGAAATGCTTGTGCTTCTAGTTCCGACAATGCAGTAATAACCAACAAGAAATCTAACTAACAATTCCAAAACTACTACCTTAAACACACAAGTGTAAGGGGATAAAGAATATGTACAAAACGATATATGAATGAGTGATGGTACAGAGCGCCATAGGCAAGACACAGTAGATGGTATCGAGTACAGTATATACATATGAGATGAGTATGTAAACAAAGTGGCATAGTTAAAGTGGCTAGTGATACATGTATTACATAAAGATGCAGTAGATGATATAGAGTACAGTATATACGCATACATATGAGATGAATAATGTAGGGTATGTAAACATTATATTAGGTAGCATTGTTTAAAGTGGCTAGTGATATATTTTACATCATTTCCCATCAATTCCCATTATTAAAGTGGCTGGAGTTGAGTCAGTGTGTTGGCAGCAGCCACTCAATGTTAGTGGTGGCTGTTTATCAGTCTGATGGCCTTGAGATAGAAGCTGTTTTTCAGTCTCTCGGTCCCAGCTTTGATGCACCTGTACTGACCTCGCCTTCTGGATGATAGCGGGGTGAACAGGCAGTGGCTCGGATGGTTGTTGTCCTTGATGATCTTTATGGCCTTCCTGTGACATCGGGTGGTGTAGGTGTCCTGGAGGGCAGGTAGTTTTCCCCCGGTGATGCTTTGTGCAGACCTCACTACCCTCTGGAGAGCCTTGCGGTTGTGGGCGGAGCAGTTGCCGTACCAGGCGGTGATACAGCCCGCCAGGATGCTCTCGATTGTGCATCTGTAGAAGTTTGTGAGTGCTTTTGGTGACAAGCTGAATTTCTTCAGCCTCCTGAAGTTGAAGAGGCGCTGCTGCGCCTTCTTCACGATGCTGTCTGTGTGGGTGGACCAATTCAGTTTGTCTGTGATGTGTACGCCGAGGAATTTAAAACTTACTACCCTCTCCACTACTGTTCCATCGATGTGGATAGGGGGGTGTTCCCTCTGCTGTTTCCTGAAGTCCACAATCATCTCCTGTACATGCATGCGCATACATGCGCACACGCACAACCCCTCTCTCTCTCTCTCTCTCTCGCTCTCTCTCTCTCTCGCTCTCTCTCTCTCTCTCTCTCACACACACACACACACTAGGAGAGAGCAGTGGTTTCATGTGTCTGATCTCCTTAGGCTTCAGACGGGGAATAGAGACAGATCGGAGCATCACACCTTAGTGAAAGCTGAGTCTGATAAATGATACAATCACTCTAGAGCAGTGGCCATCCCAAGTTTACTTGCAGTGGTTCACAACCTTTTTTGGTTATTGTACCACCAACTGATTGTTGCTCTGCCCTGAGTAGCCCTGAAGTACCCCCTCATGTGCATTTGACCAGTAACCCTGTGGACTCCTGAGTCTTTTTAAGTACCCACTGTGGATAGGCCAAGGTCCTAGTACCCCTGGTTGGGAAGCCCTGCTCTAGAACCAGTGGTTCCCAGTGGTTCTCAATTTTGTCCCGCCCATTGAATATAGTTGCGGAGAGTCCCTGTAATCCTAGATTCAGGTCATTCAGGTGAGAAAAAACATCACCCAGATAGGCCAGTCATGTGAGAAACCCTTCATCATGCAAGCGGTCAGACAAGTGAAAATTATGGTCAGTAAAGAAAACTTTAAGCTCGTCTCTCAATTTAAAAAAAAAATGTGTCAATACTTTTGCCCCTTGATAACCACAGTGTTAAATTGTCGCTGCCCATATCATTGCATTGTGCAGAAAATACACGAGAGTTCAGGGGTCTTGCTTTAACAAAGTTAACCATTTTCACAGTAGTGTCCAAAACATATTTCAAGCTGTCAGGCATTCCCTTGGCAGCTAGAGCCTCTCGGTGGATGCTGTAGTGTACCCAAGTGGCGTCGGGAGCAACTGCTCGCATGCGCGTTACCACTCCGCTAGGTCTCCCTGTCAGGGCTTTTGTGCCATCAGTACAGATACCAACATGAGCAGCAGCTAGGTTTGGCTACATACGGACCGTTAGTTGAATTCCCGCGAGAGAGTAACGGTAAATGTTAAGTGATTGGATGTTAATTATTTGACTAGGCTTCCTGTATTTGACATTGTGTTGTTATTTCGCTGAACACTATATTATTTTATTTTATTTTTGGCAGTGAAACGAGGCTACTAAATCTATAGACACGTTGGAAAATATAAATGGACTGTTTGAAAATGTCACAAATTATTTATTTATTTAAAGAAAATGTGAATCACATTTTTATTTGGCGTACCCCCGACGGCATTGCGTACCCCAGTTTGGGAATTCCTGCTCTAGAGAATACTGTGGTGGAGGAGATTGGTTTTGCACAGCAACACTAACACAAACATAAATACATATAATCCCCCCACACAAACACACGCACACATTCCAACCTATAAACAGGTAAACACACAACCTTCACCCAAAATGTAGATGTTTATCACACTCAAATGCACAACTAGCAATTTGTTATTTCTTACATTGATTCACTAACTGTACACATCAATCGTGATGGGAAATGTCTTGTGAATCAGAACGTCTGGGTCCTTGCATACTTCTCAGTACTGCACATGTTTAGAATAGATTTAGAATACTTCTCAGTACTGCACATGTTTAGAATAGATTTAGAATACTTCTCAGTACTGCACATGTTTAGAATAGATTTAGAATACTTCTCAGTACTGCACATGTTTAGAATAGATTTAGAATACTTCTCAGTACTGCACATGTTTAGAATAGATTTAGAATACTTCTCAGTACTGCACATGTTTAGAATAGATTTAGAATACTTCTCAGTACTGCACATGTTTAAAATAGATTTAGAATACTTCTCAGTACTGCACATGTTTAGAATAGATTTAGAATACTTCTCAGTACTGCACATGTTTAGAATACATTTACGAGCGATAGAGGAGTGTGTGTGGCTGGGAGTCCGTGAAGAATGCTTCCAACATGTGTGACTGAGAGTGATTTGGGTTTTGGCCTTGGCAGAGGCCACACTCGCAGGCCCTGGATTGTCCAAAACAGAAGATTAAATGTGGATTACAGCCGTGCTCCCATCCCGATCTCTGACTGCTGCTCTTTTCCTAACTCACACCTCATGACCTTCCCAAACCCAGCACTCGGCTCTGATGGCTGTGTTGCCAGCCCTATTGCACACCTATACTGTTATCAGTTGATTACAGTGGAGTGGAGGTCTCTGTGGCACTGTGAAGGACTGCTGTGTGGCTGCGAGTGGACTTGGAGCTACTCAAGTGGTAAATAGGGATTAATCACTGCTGTGCTGTGTGTAATTAAATCACCAGCTCAAGTCACTCTAGTGTGTGTCCAACGAGAGAGGACACCAGTGTGCCACGGCCCCCAGTCTGTCTCTCAGTACTGATCAGCTGCACTGGGATATTGAGGAGGAGATTGTGGATATTGTGAGTGTGGGGCGAGGACTTGATGAGAAGTGGATGAGGATGAGTGGGTACTGTCTCACGTCAGAGGTCTACGGATGAGATTTACATCCGTATGGCTCTGACTTTAGACCGAGAGACACACAAAATCACAGACAAGATCATTCTCTTCTCTCCACCAGCACACACATATAGTAGTGGCTCTATATCTCTCTCAAAAACGCCAAACCACACCAAAACCCACACCCAGTGACACTCACACTCTCACACGCACACGCACGCACACACAAACACACACACACACACACACACACACACACACACACACACACACACACACACACACACACACACACACACACACACACACACACACACACACACACACACACACACACACACACACACTTAGCACTGAGCAGTGTGTACAGACTCTGCCACGGAGAGTGTGTTCCGGTCTTGAGGGCTATCCTGGACCTCCTCCATCTCTGTCACATTCCAGTCAGTGACAGAAGGAGCAGAGGGTCTCCGCTCCCCTGCCAACAGAGTGCCATCCACACACAAGCTTTACAAAGATGATTGTGTCTATACTGTCTGACATTCCTGTGTTCTTCCCGTGCTCTCTAAAGTGGATGGATGATTTTTAGTCTCCATCTCAGGGTGAACTCTATATCACTACTGTCTAAATATATTTGCATCATGCATTTTGCGTGTATGCTTCACTGGGTATGTGTCTGTGTTGGTGGGGATGTTTTATATACAGTATGTATGTGTGTGCGCCAGTATATACAGTATTTATGGTTGCGTGTGAGATGCTGTCAAATAACCTGGATTGAAGGTTGCAGCCCCCCCCCCCACTCTCTCTCTCTCTCTCTCTCTCCCTCTCTCTCACTCACTCACTCACTCTCTCTCTCTCTCTCTCTCTCTCTCTCACTCTCTCTCTCTCTCTCTCTCTCTCTCTCTCTCTCTCTCTCTCTCTCTCTCGATTGTTTTAGTTCTCCTCCATCCTGCTGGGATTAAGCTATTGTCCTGATGCACAGCCAGTGTGTGGACGTGTGTGTGCATGTGTGTGAGCGGCAGAGGAAATAGGCCCAGGATTCTCTGGGAAGAGTCAACACAGTATTAGCTAAACGGCCAAGATTCTGACCCTACCTGAAGACGTAGCTGTGGGCTATGTGCCAAATGGCCTGCTGTCAAGTCAACCAAGTCCTATTGATGATAAACCTTGGCAGCCTGTCACAAGACAGGCATGAGGAAACCAGGGAGATGCTTTATAGAGAGTTAAAGGGATGAGGCCAGGTAAAGCCTCAGCAGAAGCCCAGACAACGGGGGAAAGAGGGAGCCCTTTAAGAGGATTACACAGCAGTATCACATGGGGAACATTGAATATGGCCAATATACCACGGCTAAGGGCTGTTCTTAAGCACGACTGTCAGCCAATCAGCATTCAGGGCTCGAACCACCCAGTTTATATATATCGATCGTGTTTGTGGTTATCAATAAGAGTCTATCATAGATCAACCATGTCTGCAACAGTCTATACAACAGCTTCTCTCTCCTGGGTGTAGAAGGATTTTTTCATCTGGCTTCCATCAATAGATGACAGCAGACAGTTCCAGCCTGCTTTGGTAGCATTGTTATTGCTGGTGTTCTCAGCTTCCTGGGTAGTCAAGCTGCCTGTAGTCTTCACTACAGCTGGTCCTTAGCTCGAATCAGAGCTCACGAGCACACCGTTCTTTGTTCTGCCCATCTGTTGTTGCCATGGTAACTGTCGGAGGAAGGAGGGGAGGGGAGGGAGGGAGGGTAGGGGGGATGTAGGGGGTTTGTGGGTAAAGGCACCAGGGAGCTCTCCCTCCTGACTTACCCCTTTCCTCAATCAACATATTATCTCCAGGGGTTACAGAAAGAAAAACTGTAGAATCGGTCAAACTTAAGTCAAACTTAAGGAAGAGCGACTTTAATGAACGTACAGTACAAAAGGGGCTGTTCTTCCTCCACAACAACAACAACAAAACAGTAGCATCACTTCAAATGGCATCTCTGTGAGTTGTTTAGCAAGCTGCTCAGTTGTCTGTGTGCGGATGGTTGTGACAACGCTTCCCTCCGAGAAATAACTTATCATTTCACATGTTGGTGCACACTGATCACTGTAGATACAAATAGTACTTCAAATAGTACTTCAAATAGTACTTCAAACAAATAAACCTGCCTTTTGTCATTAGCTGTTGAGAGAGAAACCATGATAAAATTAAAAGAAGCTTTTTGGGTTCTGGGCATAACGTTTTTACATAGTCACTGGGCATTGTATGAAAGCACAGACAGGGTGTTCATTTAACAACCTGATGCAGGCTGTTGTGGGGGTAGGACACGATGACAAGGGGCTGGGGGCAAGGCCAGCAGAGCCACACACAGACGGTTTTGGACATTTTCACAAGATTCACAAAGGAGATTTTGTTTTAACGTTTAATAGGTTCGTCCGACAATGGAACCAAAAATGCTTCACCCAAAAAAAATAAAAAAATAAAATAGAAATGGTCTCTATTTGGAGCTTATTCTGTTGCAATGCCAGGCAGTGATAGGGAGGGAAAGAGGGGGAGGGAGGGAGGGACAGAGAGGGGGGTTAGGGAGGGAGATGGTAGGGCGCAGGAGCACAGGGAATGGAAAGACAGGGAGAAAAGACAGAACGAGAGCTAGTGAAGGAGGAAGAGGAGAAGGAGCAGGTGGGGGCTGTGGGCATGGATCATCTGAAGCTATTTGATGGCATTAAACAAACTACTAGGCCTAATGCAAGAATCCTCCATTGGCCCTGGAGCAGATTAAGGTTGTGGGTTAGCGTGTGGAAGCCATTATATAATTCATTCTCCCTGATGAGATTTTGTTCCCTCATCCCCCTTTTTTTTACCGCTTTGGCAGTTTTTTTGTATTCATCTAAATCTCTGTCCGCTACATTTTTGGGTGCCTTTTTTTTATCCCCGTCTGTAACTAATTCCACAGTCATTTGATGTTTTCCCTCTGTACCTAATCATTTTTCACAGCCTTTGACTGATGCAGTGCGCTAGCTGGCACAATGCTATAGAACTGCTATAGTGGATACTGTGTCCTAAACTCCATAATGGAGTCACTACAAGGGCAACAGCATTACCTTTCTAAATGTCTACTTCCATTCCATCCAGACTACAGGTGGGCGGATTGGGAGCATTTATTTCAGTTCTTTCCTTTTCCTTTATTCCAGGCTTACATGTTGTTTTTACCTCTGCAGTCTCTGTCTAATATGAGAAATAGGCCTACATGTGAATAGCGGCTGACTTTGGGTCAGATTAAATATGACCTCTGAAACCACAGCTGTGGCATGTGCAGGCCAGTAAAGCTGCTCCGATTGGTAGATTACAAATTCACCCACAGCAGCCAAACCGCATCCAACTTTTTGGCAACTAAGGTGAAAATCTCACTTTCTTCTATTGTCGTCATCACTTCATATAAGTTGTCATTATACAGTTAATGAGTTCCAGGACTAATGGGTTGGTATTGTCAGACTCAGGTGGTTATATCTGCTTGGAGTAATTAGGATGATTTATGACCTTAACGGAAGTTCATTCGAAGTGTGGATCTCTTTGAGAGCTACACACAAAAGGCTCGCCGTCCTCTAGTGTTAAAAGGCCTGCTGAGTTTGTCTGAAAAATGAACGAGACGAATGCTTTGAGTGAGAGTGTGTGAGTTCAACTGACATTGAAAGAGTTCCTCTGAAGCCCACTCACAGAAGGAAACTGTAGCGCTGCACTGTACAAAAACAGCTGCATACATATGCAGGGCAGGCCCTCCCATTAGGCAAGATTGAATTTTGAGTGACATTTTGGCAATTAGCTGCCGCCCCTGATCGGCTACTACACCAGACACCAGCTCATAGCCGTTGCTGCAGTTCCCGCCCCCACCCCATTCCCGCTTCTCCCAAAGTTCACTCCCACTATCCTTGGTAGCTATGGTGATGTGTGTGTTTATATGGGATTATCCATTTGTGAAACATTAAAAAGGAATATGCCTGTTTAAATGATTGTATTATTTTTTTTTTTAAGTTTGTGTGTGAGGAAGAAGATGAGTGATTAAGGAAGTAGTCTAACCTGTTAACATTAGCTAGCTACTAGTGGAAATAATAATAAGCTACAGAGATTTTTTTTTAAATTGCTACCATGTCTAAGAGTCAGAAACAGGAAGTTTTAAAACGAATGAGAAAAGTGGCACAATCTCTAAACCAAAGAAATTCCCTGATGAATTTTTGCAGGCGGGGAGTTTGAACCTTTCACAAGCAGAGGCTCAATTGAACTCAATCAGGGTATTCCTCCAAGACCACCGCTCTGATGCAGCTTTCGCTGGCGCATTAGCAAGCGCAAAAGAGTTGGCAGAGGAGATGAGTAATTGAGCCCTGTTTCCCAGTGAAGCCCATGACTGTTATCCCAGTCATGGGCTTCACTGTTTCACAGATGAGCCTGTGACTGTACCTCAGCAGGAATTCAAAGTATATTTCTTTCATCAGATTCTTGATTCTGCTATCCAGTCTGTCAACGAGCGTGTTACGCAGCTCGAAGAGCACAGCAGTGTTTTCAGCATCCTGTACAACATCCGCACCATCAAGGACATGGACACTGCAGCACTTATCACTGACTGCGCAACACTGGAGAGGGCCCTTACGTACAGGGATTCCAGGGACATCGGCGCAAAAGAGCTGTGTAATGAGCTCAAAGTCTTGAGCAGGAGACTGGACAATGAGGCAAAACCACTTGACGCACTGGAGTACATATCCAGATACCAAATGGCCTACTGGTATCCCAATGCATTTGTTGCCTCCCCGTGACAGTGGCAAGTGGAGAGCGCACATTCTCCAAGCTCAAACTCATCAAAAACAACCTGCGCTCTGCTATGAATCAAGAGAGACTCAATCAATGGACTCTCCATCATATCAATTGAGCACAAGCAGTGCAAGCTTTTGCTGCCAGGAAGGCCAGGCGAGTCAGCTTGTCTTCGAATGAGAGGTAAGTGTTGATCATACACTCACAATAATTCTATCACAGAGTAATTTGTACGATTACTCAATTATCTATCTCCTGTTTACTTTGTTTTTTTTAAATGATTTAAATAGACTACATCTCTCTCTCTTTCTCTGTCTCTCTCAGATGATTTGATTTCAGGACCATGGACAGCTACCGAGAGAAAACATTGCTGATTGCAAGGAAGCACCACAGCAGAGGAAAGAGGCCACTCTCGGCAGGGCACAGAAAAAATAGATGCTGAAACTGATGCTGGACAATCAATTTCGATATGTAAATAAACAAAATTTGTTAAGGCTGGGTCATTGACATTAGGCCAGCCATGCATTTCTGAAAGAACTTGTTTCCAAAGCTCAAATGATGTATCATTCTTTTTACAGTTCTACAGGAATATTAAAATATGTTAAATATGTTGAATAAAAGTGTTATTTTTATTCTAATTGTGACAATTGTGGTGTCTGCCATGTGTGATAACAGGTGTCATATTATTAGTAAGAAAATGCTACCTACTATAAGCAGCTGATGCTTACGGGGATATATTGATTCCTCTCTATGACATTCTGAAGCTGAGCTGCGGCCTATAATATTCAAGGAGATTTGAAAAAATTGAAGCTATTAATTTAGCTTTCCACTTTCTGAAGATACAGTTGAAGTCGGAAGTTTACATACACCTTAGCCGAATACATTTAAACTCAGTTTTTCACAATTTCTGACATTTAATCCTAGTAAAAATTCCCTGTCGTAGGTCAGGTAGGATCACCACTTTATTTTAAGAATGTGAAATGGCAGCAGAGAGAATAATAGTAGAGAGAATTATTTATTTCAGCTCTAATTTCTTTCATCACATTCCCAGTGGGTCAGAAGTTTACATACACTCAATTAGTATTTGGTAGCATTGCCTTTAAATGGTTTAACTTGGGTCTGTCTCGCCCTGACCATAGAGAGCCTTTTTATTTTCTATTTTGGTTAGGTCGGGGTGTGACTAGCTGTTTATCGTTGTCTCTGATTGGGGATCATATTTGGGCAGCCATTTCCCCACTGTGTTTTGTGGGATCTTGTATATGTGTAGTTGCCTGTGAGCACTCTGTAGCTTCACGTATCGTTTATTCCTTATTGTTTTTTGTGCGGTTCACTTATAAAAAATGTTGAACCGATTTCACACTGCGCTTTGGTCCGAAAGTTCTTACGACGGTCATGACAGAAGATCCCACCACAACAGGACCAAGTAGCGTGCCCAGGAGGAGAAGGTATCCTGGGCTTGGGAGGAGATCAAGGAGGAGAAGATATCCTGGACTTGGGAGGAAATTATGGCAGGAGACGAAAGCCTTCCTTGGAAGCAGACGCAAGGAGAGAAGGGAGGACAGCAACGACGCCGCGGCCACATAGAAAGCCCAAAAGACAGCTCAAAATTTTTGGGGGGTGGCACACGGGGTGGTCGGCGGAGCCGGGGAGTGAACCAGAGCCAGTCTGGGAGAAGAGGGAGAAATCGGAGGAGAGTGAATGGAGATAGTCAGAGACCGTCAGTGAGTTGATGGAGAAATTGAAGGAGAGAGAAATTAGATAGTTGTTGTGTTGGTGTCACGACATTCGCCCTAAGGAGCGTGTTATCAGTCTGATGCCACCTGAGTCAGCTCTCTGTACTCGTCCTGAGGAGCATGCTATCAGTCTGGTATAATCTGTGCCAGCTCCACACACCAGGTCTCCAGTACGCCTCCCCAGCCATGTACGTCCTGTGCCAGCTCTCCGCACTCACCGTGAGGAGCGTGTTATCTGTCCGGTACCATGTGTGCCGGCTCCACGCACCAGGTCTCCAGAATGACTCCACAGCCCAGTACATCCTGTGCCAGCTCACCGCACTCGCCATGCAAACTGTGTCATCGTTCCGGTACAATATTTTGTGCTGGCTCTACGCATCAGGTCTTCAGTGCGCCTCCACATCCCAGTACGTCCTGTGCCAGCTCCTCGCACTCGCACTCGCCCTGTTGGCCTGCTATGGTTCCCAATCAGAGGCAGCTGTTTATCGTTGTCTCTGATTGGGGATCATATTTAGGCAGCCATTTTCCCACTGTGTTTTGTGGGATCTTGTTTATGTGTAGTTGCCTGTGAGCACGCCGTAGCTTCACGTATCGTTATTCTTTATTGTTTTTTTGTGCGGTTTACTTATAATGAAAAATGTCGAGCCGATTTCATGCTGCGCTTTGGTCCAGATGTTCTTACGACGATTATGACAGGGTCAAATGTTTCGGGTAGCCATCCACAAGCTTCCTACAATAAGTTGGGTGAATTTTGGTCCATTCCTCCTGACAGAGCTGGTGTAACTTAGTCAAGTTTGTAGGCCTCCTTGCTCGCACACGCTTTTTAAGTTCTGCCCACACATTTTCTACAGGAATGAGGTCAGGGCTTTGTGATGACCACTCCAATACCTTGACTTTGTTGTCCTTAAGCCATTTTGCCACAACTTTGGAAGTATGCTTGGGGTCAATGTCCATTTGGAAGACCCATTTGTGACCAAGCTTTAACTTCCTGACTGATGTCTTCAGATGTTGCTTCAATATATCCACATACATTTCTGTCCTCATGCCATCTATTTTATGAAGTGCACCAGTCCCTCCTGAGGCAACGCACCCCCACAACATGATGTTGCCACCACTGTGCTTCACGGTTGGGATGGTGTTCTTCAGCTTGCAAGCCTCCCCCTTTTTCCTCCAAACATAACGATGGTCATTATGGCCAAACAATTTTTGTTTCATCAGACCAGAGGACATTTCTCCAAAAAGTACGATCTTTTTCCCCATGTGCAGTTGCAAACTGTAGTCTGGCTTTTTTATGGCAGTTTTGGAGCAGTGGCTTTTTCCTTGCTGAGCAGCGTTTCAGGTTATGTCAGTATAGGACTCTGTGGATATAGATACTTTTGTACCTGTTTCCTGCAGCATCTTCACAAGGTCCTTTGCTGTTGTTCTGGGATTGATTTACACTTTTTGCACCAAAGTACGTTAGTCTATATGAGACAGAAGGCATCAGCAGTTGAAGCTTACATATTTCTGCCTCGGTAGAGCATCTGTCTGGGTGGGAATGTCACTTTTGAAAATGCCATGTTTAGATTCATAAGGATGGCTAAGATTACATTTTTTGCAAGCAAGACGCTCTGGTTTGACGTTGGAGAAATATGACCTATGACTTGGGCTGCTGTTATGTTCTGTTCCTCTGACTTTTAGCTGAGATAAAAATGTGATTATTTTTATTTTTGTCTCGCCTAGGGCGGCAGAAAGTCCAGGGCCGGTCCTATACATATGTATGCCCCCTCACAGGCTATAATAGTTATTCTCAGAATGAATATTCTCAACATGTCACATTAAGCACACCACTGAAAAAACACAGTGAATTGCTTCACACCCAGTAATCTCCCCTCTCTTTCTGTCACACGCACAGAAATAGCACGCAAGCCGCAAACAAGGTGCACAGTGTCACCGGTTGCTAAGGGGATAGATGAAAAATGGGAAGACAGAGACTGTGTGTTACAAAATTAATTAGAGCAAGATCCATTTTAGCAGGGACTGAGATGAGGGTTATCATGTTAAATGAGCCTGATGCTAAACTTAGGCCATGAAGCAGAGAGATGTGTCATGTCGCTGTTTTAAATGGCTGTTGCGCTTGAGATGAAATGACTGGAAGAAGTATGGGAAAAAATAATTGTTCTTTCTCTAATATAGATATTGTGCTCAGCAGATGAATGTGCTCTAGATTAATCCCTTTTTTTCTACCTTATCTAAAGGAACAGTGACATCATGTCCAATCACTGCTCATTGTTCCCAGAAGTCCACATCTCTTATCCAAGTTATATCTCTCTCTCTCTTGATCCTGCCCCGTTCGAATCTTCTTCAATCTCTTTAATCCAAAATTGTTTATTGGTCTTCCACCATCCTTTCTCTCTTCACCACACCTTCCAGTTGATAATTGTATCTAATATTTATTTTGTCTTCTCTCTCTCTGACAGGATTCTTCTGACCGTGGTGGTGATCTTTCGGATCCTGATCGTGGCCATCGTTGGCGAGACGGTGTACGAGGACGAGCAGACCATGTTCATCTGCAACACTCTGCAGCCGGGCTGCAACCAGGCCTGCTACGACAAGGCCTTCCCCATCTCCCACATCCGCTACTGGGTCTTCCAGATCATTCTGGTGTGTACGCCCAGCCTGTGCTTCATCACCTACTCTGTGCACCAGTCGGCCAAGCAGCGTGACAGACGCTACTCCTTCCTCTACCCGCTGCTGGAACATTCGGATTACGGGCAAAGCGGCACCAGGAAGCTTCGTAACATCAACGGCATCCTGGTGCACCACGGCGACGCTGGCGGGAAGGATGAGCATGACTGCATGGAGGTGAAGGAGATCCCCAATGTGCCGCGGGGGCTCACACACGGCAAGAAGTCCAAGCAGCGCCAGCAGGAGGGCATCTCGCGCTTCTACATTATCCAGGTGGTGTTCCGTAACGCACTGGAGATCGGCTTTCTGGTGGGACAGTACTTCCTATACGGCTTCAGTGTGCCGGGCATCTTTGAGTGTGACCGTTACCCCTGCTTGAAGGAGGTGGAGTGCTACGTATCACGGCCCACCGAGAAAACGGTCTTCCTGGTCTTCATGTTCGCTGTGAGTGGCATCTGCGTGCTGCTCAACCTGGCAGAGCTCAACCACCTGGGCTGGAAGAAAATCAAGGCAGCCATCCGGGGTGTGCAGGCCCGCCGGAAGTCCATCTGCGAGATCCGCAAGAAGGACATGTCTTACCTGTCACAGCCCCCCAACATGGGCAGGACCCAGTCCAGCGAGTCCGCCTACGTCTGATGGAGACAGGGCTAAATGCTGGGTAAGTGAGGGGGCAGGGTAGAGAACGAGTGGGACGACCACTCCATTCCGCTCTCTCTTTTTAGTTTTAATGGAAAGAGGAGGAGGAGGAGGGGAAGCTGCCACGGAATATTTGGTGCATTTTGTTATTACTTTATTACCAGCTGCACCTGTTCTTGTCATACCTTGTCATGTGAATGATGTTTTGATTGGGACGTTCCCAATGGGAACGGGAGCCTTTAAGGAGAGGCTTCTGGCTGTTGTAGGGTTTTCGGGCCAGGGACGGTGAAGGGGACCGAGGGGTTGGCTATGTCATGGTGCTGTTCTGGCTTATTTCATCCATGATGAAGAGAGAAGGAGGGGTCGTTAACAGAGAAAGAGAGGAAGAACTGTCACAACGATGATCGACTCTCCACAAGCAGAGTACAGGGACTTTCTAGCCTCTCTTTCCTGCTGTGGAGAGAGAATGATGTTCCTCTCAAGCCAGTCTCCAGAGATTACAATGACAGAGAGAGACAGTGTTCGGGAGTCCTGGAGCTGGTGCCAGAAGAAGCTGCTGTTTACGTTTTGTTTCCTGGCAAACAATTATTAACACAAACACCATGAAGGAATACTGAAAACATTTTTTCTCTACTTCTCCGCTGCTGGTACCTGCACCGTTGAGACTGAGGGTGGATGACAGTAATGTCTTCTTGTCCTTTTCTCCTCCGTGTAAACTTTAGAGAGGAACCCAAGGAGGTCACCCATAAACGACACCTCCACAGTCACAAACCGTTCCCCTCCACACAAAAACACCCCTGTATTGCGTGTGTTTGTGACTGACTGAAAGAAAGAGAAAAATAAAGTGAAAGAGAGAAATAGGAGAGTAGAAGAGGAACCTTCTCCTTGCACTCTCGACGGAGAGGAACCAGGTCATTTTATTACTAATTTAAATGTTTACGATATCATTATTTTGAGTTGATTTATTCCTTTCGTGACGAAGTTGGTACCAGCCTTTGGATTTACTTCTTGTTTGAAAGTTCCTGCATATTATTTCATCTTTTAGTTGAGAGAGTATATCATAATAGATGTATTTATCTTTATGGAGGGAGGGGAGGGAGGGGAGGGAGGGGGAGGGGAGGCAAAAAAACATGGTTGGGATCATGGGGGTACTTAAAATGTATAAATAGCCTTGTCTTTTTTTGTTTCTGATCGATGGAACTGAATTTGTGTCTGAGAGGAGGCTTGAAAGAGGTATTTGAAAAAGGCAGCTTTACAAAGCAGTGTTTCTAGAATGAACCAAGTGTTATCATGGATTGTACTCTTGACAGAGAACATGCTAATCTACTGGTTTGTGCTGCATCTCTCTCATCTGTGGTGATCAGCAGGTATGCCTTTAAGAGAAGAGAAAAGATTGAGGAAATTACGAAGGAAAATAAGTATTGCAGCACGATCCCTGAAGATAGGCGGGAGAACAGCAGACAGAAAGGAACTCTCGTTGGGAAAAGCTCTGTAGCACCAGCAATAAAAACCCAACCCACTCGCTCAACACCACTGAAGACAGGATTCAGTGGTACACTATAAAAGGGATCCCACATTTACAGCACAATGCCTTTTGACCCTGCAGTGAGGCTAGACACGGGAGGTGGAGGGGGGGTCCTTGTTGTGGATGCATTGAGGGAGGGGTGTGCACACTGAGCAGTAGTAGTGTCCATGGCGATGACATTATAAGAAGGCCAACATGGCCAACGAGGTGCATCACCATACTGTACAATGTGCCTCGTGTGTGTGTGTGTGGGGGGGGGGGGGGCATACGTGCGTGTGTGTTCCTTTGTTTATGTCCTGTCCAGAGAGAAAGTCCCCATCAGCATGGTTCTGCTTGAATGAAAATGTTTGTGCCGGAACATTCTCCTGGTGTTCCACCTCAGGATCATATAGGAACCCTGTAATGGTGGTCACCCCAAGCACTGCCCAGGGACACACAGCCTGGAGTGTGTAATGTACAGGCTCTACTAAACACTCTGTAAGGAGCAGGAGAGAGAAGAGGGAGAGGGGGGTTGCTGGAGACATTGACATCAACAGCATGTGTTCTTTTGGCACGTGCGTCTGGTACACTGTAAAACAGAGTAGGCAGCTCAGTTTGGAGATGTTTGGGTCTACAGTGACACCGGCTGGGCCCGGGCCAAAACAACTTTGCAAGCCAAGCCGAGAAAACAGACATGGGAGAGGAAATATGGCTGGAACCTGGAAAGCCCCCAAGCCTCTAGTTGCACATTTGTTTGAAAATAACAGGAAATGTCCTAAACAGAACGACAGAAAGCCGTGACAAAGTCCTCGCTAGTCATTCAATGACAGAGGATTACAAACGCAGAAAGACACGTTTATGGAGATAGAAACCGTTCAGAACTGTCCCCATGTAAGATGGCCGACAAAATGCGGCTCTACGAAGTCAGCCTCTCTAGAGTTGTATCTCTATGTATGAGTCCAGCTATCCTCTCTATCCTCACTGAGAACACTGCTGATGTGGTTGTATAGTCTTACTGAGGTGTGACTGGTGAAGTAGCCAGAGAAGGCTCTTTATTCGTCCAGTCTTGTCTGTGATTAACCCACTGATACTAGCAGATCATCTCTAGTATAGAATTAGTCCCCTTCTTCAGAGTTTGTTGAATGGCCGTGGGATTGGATGAGGAGGAGCCTTGTTCTTAGAAGACTGCTGAGAGGGCGTAATAATAGAGGTTAAGGCCGGGCTTTCTCTAAATGATCCTGGGTGCTTCTCTTTAAGAAAACGGTTTGGGAAGGTTGGTCTGAAGTGTAGTATAGTAGTGTACATGTACAGTCCCCATGTGTCTCTCCTGCTCTCCTGTCTGGTCTCATTGAGGGTTATATAACAGGGTTGGGACACTTCCCAAAGTGAACACACAGGGTTCTAGAAGTCTAATGCTCTCTCCAGTCTATATGTGAAAATTATGCAATTTTCTTTTCTTAATTTGTTTCCTTTCTGGCTTGTGGATTCATTTTGTTGTCTCTTGCTCTTCTTTTTGTACAGTGACGTAATTGAAAGACCTATTGAAAAAGTTTTTTTTTTTCCCTATGTAAAGGGGGGGGGTGTTGAAATGTGATCACATGTATTGTATCCCTTGCCAAAGTGATATACAAAATTCATGGGGTTTAAAATGTATTCTTTTTAAAGGCATGCACAATGGCTAGAATAAGCATGTTTCTACCTGTTTTTAAAAACTCCATCTTTAAAAGAAAGAAGAGGTTTTTTAGTTGTCGTCCAAGCTTTGGAGATAAAACGTGTAATTAAGTCTTGATGTCAAGAATCTCTAATTCTAACTCTTTTACAAGTCAGTACCAAGCCAAGCAGTCATTTCTAAACGGAATAGGGTAGGATTCAGCACTGCTGTTTTTCACCACCATTTTGAGCTACTTTACCTGCTATAAAAAGATTCCGATTTTTTAAACAACAACACTTAAGATGTGGATACTCTGAATTATACTTGTGTGTACTGTAAGCCACACTTTTCAGGGTAAATAAACACTACATTGACAAAACAGAGGAAACAACATTCCACAGTAATGCAAATGAATTACGACTGAATTAATGAAGTCTGATGAAAGAAACAGTGAAGCCCTAAGACACGGTAACATTATGGGGACTGTGTAGCCCTCTGCTTCAGGTCAACACATTGAGGGCTACTGCACATCATACAAACAGTCTCAGGAATGATGCACTTCTAAATGATTAACAATCTTTTAAAACTAGGTTTTTATTCATATTTCTACAATTAATACAACAAAACTTTTCTAAACGCTATCAGACAACATCTGCATCCTTTCTTACACAGGAAACCCATCAGGAAACACCATATAGATAATAAGGCACATCAAGTATTGTCAATCAGTACACACATGAGAAAGCTAATGTATTACTACATACACATTCTCAAGACTAGTTTGATGGCAAGAAAATCCCTTTAATCTGCAGAGTTACGGTAAAACAGACCCATAACCCTACTTCTGTGGCCACTTCCTTGTATCCAAACCAGCCCTCTTGCCTGAAACGTTGGTGCTATCAACCCTCATCATGGGTTGCATTGAATCAGTGACAAGGAAGGTCATTTACCAGGCAAGTTCAGATAAATATTTCCGAGGAGATGGAAGCAAGGACCTACAGACAGCTCACACACTCTTCCAATTGGCAGGAACGGACACCATCTGTGGTGGCAGAGAGCAAACCCTGGAGGTTGTGACACTATTAAATACCTGCTGTACCATCACTCTAGCACACATCCACCACCTGCGCCACCTGTCCTAACCTCACATGTAGGGCTGCATTCAAACCAGTGGCGTGGGGGGTGTGGAGGGGTAACAGACCCAGGTTTACGTCATCAGGTCTGGCACCGCCCACTCTTGAGACAAAGGGACTCGTCCAAACATTTTAACGAGACCGGCTGTGTTGAAAGTTTTTATAAACAAGGGCTTTATAGTTTCAGCACAGTCTCCTTCATCCCCCCTTCACCATAGAAACAAAAACACAACATTCCGCTATCCCAATATTTATCTCCCTAACAGAACGTGGTGACCATGTTTGTTGCTCAAGGACCTAATCAAACCTTTAGCCTTGTTGTGCCAATGGGTGATACGCAGTGCCGTCAACTTCACTAGCCTGAAAATGATGCAGCACCCCTCCCCCCCTTTCCCACCTTGGGCCAGTTGGGCCAATTAGTAATAACAATTCAAACTAGACTATACTGATAGCAACAAAAGCTATAGCGCCACCATGTGGTGTCGATATGAATGTTCTTGGTTGCAGTGCATTTGGAAAGTATTCAGACCTCTTGACTTTTTCCACATTTTGT
Source organism: Oncorhynchus masou masou (assembly GCF_036934945.1). Lineage (NCBI taxonomy): Eukaryota > Metazoa > Chordata > Actinopteri > Salmoniformes > Salmonidae > Oncorhynchus > Oncorhynchus masou. Next base: position 59,810,636 of record NC_088224.1, read on the forward strand.
TACGATACAGCCTTATTCTAAAATATATTGATTGGGCATAATTTGGAAAGGCACCTACCTGTCTATATAAGGTCCCACAGTTGACAGTGTATGTCAGAGCAAAAACCAAGCCATCAGGTCGAAGGAATTGTCCATAGAGCTCTGAGACAGGATTGTGTCGAGGCACAGATCTGGGGAAGGGTACCAAAAACTGGTACCAAAAAAGCATTGAAGGTCTCCAAGAACACAGTGGCCTCCATTATTCTTAAATGGAAGAAGTTTGGAACCACCCAGACTCTTCCTAGAGCTTGCCGCCCCAGTCAAACTGAGCAATTGGGGGAGAAGGGCATTCGTCAGGGAGATAACCAAGAACCCAATGGTCACTCTGACAGATCTCTAGAGTTCCTCTGTGGAGATGGGAGAACCTTCGAGAAGGACAACTATCTCTGCAGCACTCCGCCAATCAGGCCTTTATGGTAGCGTGGCCAGACGGAAGCCACTCCTCAGTAAAAGGCACATCACAGCCCGCTTGGAGCCAAAAAGCACCTAAAGACTCTCAGACCCTGAGAAACAAGATTCTGGTCTGATGAAATCAAGATTGTACTCTTTGGCCAGAATACCAAGTGTAACATCTGGAGAAAACCTGGCACAATCCCTATAGTGAAGCATGGTGGTGGCAGCATCATGCCATGGGAATGTTTTTCAGCGGCAGGGACAGGGAGACTAGTCAGCATCGAGGGAAATATGAACGGAGCATGAAAACCTGCTCCAGAGTGCTCAGGACCTCAGACTGGGGCGAAGGTTAATCTTCCAACAGGACAATGACCCTAAACAGCCAAGACAACGCAGGAACAGCTTCGGGACAAGTCTCTGAATGTCCTTGAGTGGCCCAGCCAGAGCCCAGACTTGAACCCGATCGAACATCTCTGGAGAGACAACGCTCCCCATCCAAGAGGATCTGCAGAAAAGAATGGAAGAAACTCCCCAAATGCAGGTGTGCCAAGCTTGTAGCGTCATACCCAGGAACACTTGATGCTGTAATCGCTGCCAAAGGTGCTTCAACAAAGTACTGATTAAACGGTCTGAATACTTATGTAAATGTGATCGTTTTTGCTTTGTCATTACGGGGTATTGTGTGTAAATTAATGACAGAAAAATACTATTTAATAAATTTTATAATAAGGCTGTAACGTAACAAAATGTGGAAAAAGTCAAGGGGTCTGAATACTTTCCGAAGGCACTGTATGATGAGTCGTGACAGTGTTTGCAACATGTTTACCAGATTTTGTTACAATACAAATATCTGTGACTGATTTATATGCATTTATATGCCAGACCACGCCCACGTGAATGTTTATTGGTCAAGAGCGGCCATGTTGTTTTCGGTACTAGTCTGGAAAATATTGCGTTGAGAGATCTTTGTCCATAGATGCCACATATCAAGTTTCATGCAGATTGGTAATTCGATGCCAGAGGAGTAGAGTTGTAAGTCTTTTTCACAATATTGTAAATGGCTGAAAATCCATCATAGCAGACCTTATTTGTTTCTTGTGAGGAGAGGGACCTACTGTATGTACAGAATTGCATGGACTGAGGGGTGTGACCTTTTAAAGTTTTAATTTTCAATAACTTGTTATAACGCCACTGTCTGGCCAAACTGTGTAATTTTGTAAATGGCGGATCTCTATTGCAAGATGCATCATTCACCCGAGTTCCGTCAAAATTAGGCCAGTGCTGTCTGAGATATCGCATGTGACGAACGTACTAACGGACGGATATAGATCCACAGTCCCCTCCCCGATTTTCTTCGACAATGATGGTCAGCTACATTATCAGCTAAATGCTGTCAAAAATACCCAACATTGTCTATTGTGTCAAAACATGCTTTAAAAATGGACCCTAGCATGAAAAGTCTGTATTCTCATTGGCCACAATAAGCAAGGAAATCACTACTTCATGCAAGACAGACTTGCATCGGGATCAGTAGAACGTGTCATACAAACTTGAACATGAGAATTGGTATTGATGATACTTGTTACATGCCTTTAGTATCCCCCTCTCCACTCTGAGAGCCTGAGCCATGATGAAGCCAGCTCTGTCTTGTCATGTGAAGGACATGACACCCACTGAGTCCGAGGCTTCGACATGCTATAAGTGCTGATGTAGTCGACACAAACAGCCACACCGAGCTGCATTAGGAATATTTCGTTTAATCTCTCATGATATCAATAGTAACTAGGCAATTTCATTAAACTGAGTGCTACTTGATCTAGTGAGGACGGGGCTAAGGCCGCGAGGTTTTTCAGAAGAGAAGCTTTAGTGAGGGGAAAATAACTACCTGTCCCCTCACCTGACACAGTGGCCCCTTTGAGTCATAAAGTAGCATACAAATTAGAGTAAACAATTTGCATAAAGCTTATGATTCTTGATCCACACCACCACTGCACTGTCAATTTAAATGAGGCTACCTTATAGGAGTGGTTGCTACGGTAACGTCATGAAAAATCATATCAAGAACATGTTAGGGTACGAGAGTTGAGGACGAGGTAATGTCTATATTTGGCTCGGTTGCAACCACAGGGTACTAAAATGACTGAACATCAGGTACATGTTTTCTTAAGGAGCAGAAAGGGAAATGTATTAGCTGTAGAATAACATGTGATTGTTTCATCGTAGCTCTGCATATCTCCAACACTGAAGTGGACATAAAAAAATGCTAAGAAAGAAAAGAACACTTGTTTGTGATTTTTAACGGAAAATCTGTTGTTTTGACTGCAGATTTTATTTTATATCCAACTGACCTTATTTGAAGGTTTCTTGACCATTGTGTCTGACTTGTGTACTGTATGTAAATACTGATTAAAACCTTGAATGTTACACATGCCGAATTTGACCTTGTGGTGATTGACAGTGTGCAGCCCTATCTGAACGGATGTAGGTGTCAAAATATCAAAACATTTTCTGCATGTGTTTGTGTGCATGAGAGACAGAAACCAAGAGAGAGATGAGATATCGAAATGTCATTGTCCACGTGAATGGAATCGAAAAACAAAAGCAGTATATTATAGTATGACACATCAAAATGTGCTGCTGCTGAAATGATAAAACTGACCACAAATAATAACAATTCCAAGTAGTTGCTTAATGGCATCAGTGATAATATGTGTGTGTGTGTGTGTGTGTGTGTGCGCGTGCGTGCGTGCGTGCGCGCGTGTGTGCGTGCGTGTGCGTATGTGTGCCAAGGTTATTACAGTAAACTAAAACTGAAACTAAAATAAAAAAATAGTCATGATAAAAACGATTTAGGTAACTAAATTCAATTAAATAATTAACAAACACGTTTGGAAAAACTAAAACTATACTGAAACTATTATCTTTGATTCCAAAACAAACTAAAATAAAAAGCATATTATGTTCCGTTTTAGTCTTTTTCCCTAAACTTTCAATGTAGGTTTTCAATGTAGGTTTTCAATGTGGTTTTCAATGTAAGTTTTCAATGGGGTTTTCAAGCTTTTTGCAGGTTTTCTAGCTACTGAATCTGGTGGGTAAATGCTGCCAGGAGATGGCGATGTTTCAAATAGACCAAGTTTGTGCATCACTACTACTAGTTATGACCAGATATTATGGAGGAATTGAGATGAAGCAAGAAGTCAGTTCCCCATTGAAAAAAAGTGTCTGTGTAAGTAAGTTACGCTTCTCCTGTGAGCATGCTTTCTCGGGTAGCATAGCGACCAGCAGGCAGAGACGACTGCTTCAACCACTTTCAGAACTATAACAAAGTTGTTTTTCTCCCAATCTATTTATTGGAAAGAATGTCAATTTGGGCTCAGAATGCTCAGACCACATTCAGCTTTTCATAAAATTCCCCGAAAATCTACCACAGTTACTGTGTGTGTGGACAATCTGTAATATTCGGTTGAATCCTATGGCTCTCGCATTGGCAAACGAATAGAAAAAAAAACAAATAGAAAAACACAAAACTATAATAACCTTGGTGTGAGCGTGCGTGTGCATTGGTGTGTATGTGTTCATTCCTCTTTCATTTCTGTTGCACTAAACAGCAGCAATGGCAACAGTGTTTGCAATGTGTGTGTGTGTGTGTGTGTGTGTGTGTGTGTGTGTGTGTGTGTGTGTGTGTGTGTGTGTGTGTGTGTGTGTGTGTGTGTGTGTGTGTGTGTGTGTGTGTGCGTGTGTGTGTGTGTCTCTGATATCCCAATTCGCTGTGCTGAATTGGGATTGAGGACTGGTTGCCACGGCAATAAGCCTGGCAGTAATATCTCTAAACCCAGCAAGGATTAATCTGTACACAGATGGCCGGGGGACAGCGTCTCTTCCTGACCACTGTGGCAGCCAGCGTCATCACCATCAGCAATATGGCCTTCGTCCTCATCATCACTGTCACCAAGGCTAGTATCATCATAAACATCAACATCAATCTCGTCATCTTCATCATCATCATAATCATCATCATCACTGCCATCAAGACTAGTATCATCATAAACGTCTCAAAAGAAGGAGGAGCAGGAGAGGTATAAAGGAAGAGGGTTAGAGCGCGGCAGAGTTGGGAACAGGCTGGATGTTCTGCCTGGGTGCTTCTGCCTTGTCTTCAGGGGGAGCAGCTGAGGAGCAGGGACAGGTGGGCCACAAGACAGGGGAGGAGGAGGAAGGAAGGGGAGGGGACACTACTACAGGACCAAATAGAGGGCATTCAGAGAGAGAGAGAGAGAGAGAGAGAGAGAGAGAGAGATAGAGGTGGGGAGAATGAAAAGCGATAAGTGGAACTATATTGAAGGTGATGAGCCAAGAAGAGAGGAAAAGATCAAAGGTAGAAGCAATGAGATTGTCATTAAGAGACAGAGGAGAGGAGGCAGAGAGGGACAGAGAGAGAGAGAGAGAGAGAGAGATACAAAGAAAGTGCAAGCGAGAGGCTTAGACAGAGAGACAGAGGCAGTCGCTGTGGGGTGGCTGGCAGGAAGTGAAGCGTGTCCTAACAGGAAGCAGCAGATCTTAGCTGCACACACCAATGAAACACTAGTCTTCCTTGGCGGCCTCGCACACTCTCACACAGGCTGACGGGTTGCCAAGGCTGCCGTGGCACGACACGGGCGATGTCTGGTCCTCTACTCAGCGCTGCATGCCACTATGCCTGTCGACATGGCAGAGATACGTCAGGCTGACAAACAGTGAATGCCGGGGACGGATCGCTTAGAGCAAGGCTGGGATACTAAAGGCTATGCATCTAGAAGTTAACACAAGGATAGAAAAATGCCTAAACACACAGCATCTTACAATTAGTCACATTACTAAAAAGATTGTCCATAACTTAACATGAAGTTATGATTACATATATCAGGTTCCATGGTTCCATGTTGTCCTAATATCTTGTATTCCTCTGATGTGACCCTAAAACCAAACCAACTCTAACCCATTGTAAACAAGACAGTCCTTACATAACCAGAGGAACAGGGAGAGACAATATAGGCCTATATTATCTCCCAAAAGAACACTGGACTCTCTCTGTCGTAAGAACTCTGAGAGCTGTACAGTCCTTATGTAATTCTCAGTCAGCTCAGATCCTCTGCTTTTAAGGCTGGCCCCTCAGTTAGGGAACCCCTTTTGCTAGCTTCCTAAGTCTTTAGGGCCATAGGGAATACTATGGCAGACCATGGTGATAGTCCTTGTAAGACAAAAGATCAGAGAGTGTTTGATGAGTGATGATCCTGTCTTATTGCTATGTGTAACACTGGCGGGTCGTAACACATGGAAATATTGATCAGTGAAAACGGGTAGTCAGCGATTTCTGATTTGATCTTTGGTCTTGACGTTGATCATCCTCAGCCACTGAAGAGGTTCAGTTGTCTTCCATTGAAAATAAGCCTCAACCATAAAGTTACCGCAAACAAATTTAATATTGTGGATTTACAAGTTTGCATAACAGCTCACAAGAGAGATACAGTATTCACCAAAATCCTACTGTAGATTAATAGCGTCCACCGACTACTCAAGCAGGCCTGATATAGCGCTCCATGATTGAACATGAGTGCAGTTACATTTTCCATAGATTTCGTATCAATCCATGTCATCATTTGAAAAGTAGCTACTAAATCTGCATCTATGCATTACCAGCAGCATAGAGTAATTTCCTCCACTCATAAATTATTAAACAAATCCCTATTTTTTGTATAGTTGAACTGTCAGCTCCAATTTGATGTATTACTCAACATAATTCCAAGTGCTGCGTTTGCTCGACTTTTATTTGTTAATGCACCTACCTCTACTCATGCGAAGCAAAACATTCTGCCATTTTCACCTTAAAATAGCTTTTTCCATTTTCCATGGCTGAATACGCAATGATAATATTAATTACCATAATCTTTACTTAATATATTGTCTGACTACTGGCTTTGTTAGGTTCATGTAAAACTCTGTGAGGATTTCATAAGAGTGTTTTCATTTTTCAACAGGGTTATTAAATGGATTAAGCATATGTTCGCTTTCTACATTGTCCTTGAACGTGCAGTCAATTTCAATGACAGTATCTATCTCTCACATGCATGCACACGCAAGCACACACACCAAAACGCATAAGGCTTAATACAGTGGCTGTTTCTGAGGACATGAGAGAAATACTGAAACTGTAGCAAGGCAAGCTTAAAGTGGTTTTGGCCGAGAGCTGCTTCAGATAACATCATTACAAAATCAACAGGAAGGTCAGTTACATCAGAAACAGAGCATCGGAGGGCAGTGCTTACTTAAAACACGGATGTGCTTCTTGATGTACTCAAAGATGGCCCTCAGACAATTTTTTGGTTTCATGTGCTCTTGCCTTTCCCGGTTCGATACTAGCCCCATTATGGAAAATAAAAATAGTCTTTGTTTTCCTCTCTAATAGAAAGATAATGATCCTAACCCCAGTCTATTTCCAGTCTATTCAAGTCCTGCTCTGTGTCTGGGGGGACCCATATCTCAGCGGAGGAGGAGGGGCTGGCTACTAGGCTACTCCCTAGTCCAATCCCTGGTGTTTTAATGACATCAACCTACCACTCTAATTAGGAATTGCTAGGAAATATGTCTAAAGCTAATTACATTTCAACCAAGACCCTTCAACATGACAGAGTACCCCCCTGACAGCAGATATGGAGGAGAGGAGGACAGAGAGAGATGGGAGGACGGGGGAAGGAGGGAAGGAGGGAGGACATTATGGAGTGTGTCAGAGTGAATTAATGAGTAGTCGTGGAGGGAGGGGAGACAATAAGATGGAGAGAGATAAAATAAGAGGAGTGAAGAAGAGAAGAGAAAACAGAGAGAGAAGAGATAGAGAGTGGAGAAAGGCAGGGCGCACCAGAGGTCTTGGTAGACTTTCATAATTATGGATAATAGAGTGAGTGACGGGTGATCTGTGTCTGTCAGTCTGTCCCCTCACCACTATGGCCCCTCAGAAAGGCCCCTCAGAAAGGCCAGCCAGTCTGCAGCCAGGGGCACTGAGTATCTTCCTGTCTCCTGTTAGTGTGTCTGCATCCCAAATGGCACCCTATTGCCTTTAGAGTGGACTACGCTACATGGGAACAGGGTGCCATTTGGGCTGCATCCTGTGACTTCATTGATAGTAATATCTGGGTGGATGACAGTAGCAGGATGTCATGATGACCTAACGAGGCTGTGGCTAATCGCCTGGCCTTTCCGCTACCTTACTGTAATTAGACGGTCATTACAGTTTTTCCCAATTGCTAAAACACAATTTTGCAAACTAGGCAGGTTTTATCAAAATACTTCAATCAAAACTACATATAACATTATCAAAATCAAACGTTTGCACAAAATGGCACACACTTCATTTATATTACCAGATTTTTGTCTAACCAACTACACACTGTTGGGCATAATGAAAAGCACTATCGTCTTTAGTATGCTTTGCCATAATACTAAAATAGTTCAAATCGTAGAAAATTCTTCAGATGCACAGAAATATCTACAGATACACACACATGCTGTTGAAACATTATATATTTTATTTTTCACCAAACAAGTCAGTGCAATATATGCACAGCAGATATATTTACATTGGACTGAACAAAAATATGCTCACAAAAAAACAGTAAACTGAAAAAGAAAATTGCAGAAAATAATGTGCAGAAAAAAATATATAGAAAAAAAGAGGCAAGAAAAATACTTAGGCAGCATCTTGCCGCACATCTGGGTCTGGCCACAATGCCTCATCCACATCACAGGTAATATCTTTCCTTGCCAGACATCGACGGAAGAAGCGCCTTGAGTGCCTTATCCATCCCTAAATCGCACCCACATCCATCTCATCACATGCGCATAAAGGGCTACCGGTCATATACCTTCCACCGCCATGCCGAAAATATCTCTTCTATGGGGTTCAGAAATGGTGAGTATGGTGGGAGGTATTGCACGAGAAATGGTGGGTGGTCAGCAAACCAGTTTTGGACTGGGGCTGCACGATGAAAGCTCACGTTGTCCCATACTACAACGCACCGGGTTCTTTGATGGTCTGCATCATTCATACGCTCTGATGGTATGAGAATGTTGTGGAGTCTGTCCAGAAATGTGAGAATATGGGCTGTGTTGCATGGTCCAAGGTTGGTATGACGGTGAAGGACACCATGCGTATTGGAGATGGCAGCGCACATTGTGATGTTCCCTCCACGTTGGCCAGGAACATCTATAATGGCTCTGTGGCCAATGACGTTTCCCCCCTTCTTCTGGTCTCTGCTAGGTTGAACCCAGCCTCATCTATAAAGATGAACTCATGTGGGATTGCATGAGCATCCATTTCCAGTACTCCCTGAAAACAAAGAACAAAAGCAGTCAATAAGGTGTTATCCAGTACACTGGGAAACAATGTTGTGTGTAGTGTACTGCAGTCAATATGGTGTTATCCAGTACACTGGGAAACAATGTTGTGTGTAGTGTACTGCAGTCAATATGGTGTTATCCAGTACACTGTGAAACAATGTTGTGTGTAGTGTACTGCAGTCAATATGGTGTTATCCAGTACACTGGGAAACAATGTTGTGTGTAGTGTAATGCAGTCAATATGGTGTTATCCAGTACACTGAGAAACAATGTTGTGTGTAGTGCACTGCAGTCAATATGGTGTTATCCAGTACACTGGGAAACAATGTTGTGTGTATCCAAAATTCCTTTTTGATACGGTCGCAAAGCTAACTAAAAAGCAGCATTCCCCAAGAGAGGATGACTTTCACTTTAGCAGTGATAAATTCATGAACTTCTTTGAGGAAAAAATTATGATTATTAGAAAGCAAATTACAGACTCCTCTTTAAATCTGCGTATTCCTTCAAAGCTCAGTTGTCCTGAGTCTGCACAACTCTGCGTGGACCTAGGATCAAGAGAGACGCTCAAGTGTTTTAGTACTATATCTCTTGACACAATGATGAAAATAATCATGGCCTCTAAACCTTCAAGCTGCTTACTGGACCCTATTCCAACTAAACTACTGAAAGAGCTGCTTCCTGTGCTTGGCCCTCCTATGTTGAACATAATAAACGGCTCTCTATCCACCGGATGTGTACCAAACTCACTAAAAGTGGCAGTAATAAAGCCTCTCTTGAAAAAGCCAAACCTTGACCCAGAAAATATAAAAAACTATCGGCCTATATCGAATCTTCCATTCCTCTCAAAAATCTTAGAAAAGGCTGTTGCTCAGCAACTCACTGCCTTCCTGAAGACAAACAATGTATATGAAATGCTTCAGTCTGGTTTTAGACCCCATCATAGCACTGAGACGGCACTTGTGAAGGTGGTAAATGACATTTTAATGGCATCGGACCGAGGCTCTGCATCTGTCCTCGTGCTCCTAGACCTTAGTGCTGCTTTTGATACCATCGATCACCACATTCTTTTGGAGAGATTGGAAACCCAAATTGGTCTACACGGACAAGTTCTGGCCTGGTTTAGATCTTATCTGTCGGAAAGATATCAGTTTGTCTCTGTGGATGGTTTGTCCTCTGACAAATCAACTGTAAATTTCGGTGTTCCTCAAGGTTCCGTTTTAGGACCGCTGTTGTTTTCACTATATATTTTACCTCTTGGGGATGTTATTCGAAAACATAATGTTAACTTTCACTGCTATGCGGATGATACACAGCTGTACATTTCAATGAAACATGGTGAAGCCCCAAAATTGCCCTCGCTAGAAGCATGTGTTTCAGACATAAGGAAGTGGATGGCAGCAAACTTTCTACTTTTAAACTCGGATAAAACAGAGATGCTTGTTCTAGGTCCCAAGAAACAAAGAGATCTTCTGTTGAATCTGACAATTAATCTTAATGGTTGTACAGTCATCTCAAATAAAACTGTGAAGGACCTCGGCGTTACTCTGGACCCTGATCTCTCTTTTGAAGAACATATCAAGACCATTTCAAGGACAGCTTTTTTCCATCTACGTAACATTGCAAAAATCAGAAACTTTCTGTCCAAAAATGATGCAGAAAAATTAATCCATGCTTTTGTCACTTCTAGGTTAGACTACTGCAATGCTCTACTTTCCGGCTACCCGGATAAAGCACTAAATAAACTTCAGTTAGTGCTAAATACGGCTGCTAGAATCCTGACTAGAACCAAAAAATTTGATCATATTACTCCAGTGCTAGCCTCCCTACACTGGCTTCCTGTCAAAGCAAGGGCTGATTTCAAGGTTTTACTGCTAACCTACAAAGCATTGCATGGGCTTGCTCCTACCTATCTCTCTGATTTGGTCCTGCCGTACATACCTACACGTACGCTACGGTCACAAGACGCAGGCCTCCTAATTGTCCCTAGAATTTCTAAGCAAACAGCTGGAGGCAGGGCTTTCTCCTATAGAGCTCCATTTTTATGGAACGGTCTGCCTACCCATGTCAGAGACGCAAACTCGGTCTCAACCTTTAAGTCTTTACTGAAGACTCATCTCTTCAGTGGGTCATATGATTGAGTGTAGTCTGGCCCAGGAGTGGGAAGGTGAACGGAAAGGCTCTGGAGCAACGAACCACCCTTGCTGTCTCTGCCTGGCCGGTTCCCCTCTTTCCACTGGGATTCTCTGCCTCTAACCCTATTACAGGGGCTGAGTCACTGGCTTGCTGGGGCTCTCTCATGCCGTCCCTGGAGGGGGTGCGTCACCTGAGTGGGTTGATTCACTGATGTGGTCATCCTGTCTGGGTTGGCCCCCCCCTTGGGTTGTGCCGTGGCGGAGATCTTTGCGGGCTATACTCAGCTTTGTCTCAGGATGGTAAGTTGGTGGTTGAAGATATCCCTCCAGTGGTGTGGGGGCTGTGCTTTGGCAAAGTGGGTGGGGTTATATCCTTCCTGTTTGGCCCTGTCCGGGGGTGTCCTCGGGTGGGGCCACAGTGTCTCCTGACCCCTCCTGTCTCAGCCTCCAGTATTTATGCTGCAGTAGTTTATGTGTCGGGGGCTGGGGTCAGTTTGTTATATCTGGAGTACTTCTCCTGTCCAATTCGGTGTCCTGTGTGAATCTAAGTGTGCGTTCTCTAATTCTCTCCTTCTCTCTCTCGGAGGACCTGAGCCCTAGGACCATGCCCCAGGACTACCTGACATGATGACTCCTTGCTGTCCCCAGTCCACCTGGCCATGCTGCTGCTCCAGTTTCAACTGACCTGAGCCCTAGGACCATGCCCCAGGACTACTTGACATGATGACTCCTTGCTGTCCCCAGTCCACCTGGCCGTGCTGCTGCTCCAGTTTCAACTGTTCTGCCTTATTATTATTCGACCATGCTGGTCATTTATGAACATTTGAACATCTTGGCCATGTTCTGTTATAATCTCTACCCGGCACAGCCAGAAGAGGACTGGCCACCCCACATAGCCTGGTTCCTCTCTAGGTTTCTTCCTAGGTTTTGGCTTTTCTAGGGAGTTTTTCCTAGCCACCGTGCTTCTACACCTGCATTGCTTGCTGTTTGGGGTTTTAGGCTGGGTTTCTGTACAGCACTTTGAGATATCAGCTGATGTACGAAGGGCTATATAAATAAATTTGATTTGATTTGATTTGTAGTGTACTGCAGTCAATATGGTGTTATCCAGTACACTGGGAAACAATGTTGTGTGTAGTGTACTGCAGTCAATATAGTGTTATCCAGTACACTGAGAAACAATGTTGTGTGTAGTGTACTGCAGTCAATATGGTGTTATCCAGTACACTGGGAAACAATGTTGTGTGTAGTGTACTGCAGTCAATATGGTGTTATCCAGTACACTGGGAAACAATGTTGTGTGTAGTGTACTGCAGTCAATATGGTGTTATCCAGTACACAGTACATTCTTGCTACGTAAGCTTAACTTTCTGAACATTCGAGACGTGTAGTCCACTTGTCATTCCAATCTCCTTTGCATTAGCGTAGCCTCTTCTGTAGCCTGTCAACTATGTGTCTATCTATCCCTGTTCTCTCCTCTCTGCACAGACCATACAAACGCTCCACACCGCGTGGCCGCGGCCACCCTAATCTGGTGGTCCCAGCACGCACGACCCACGTGGAGTTCCAGGTCTCCGGTAGACTCTGGAACTGCCGATCTGCGGCCAACAAGGCAGAGTTCATCTCAGCCTATGCCTCCCTCCAGTCCCTCGACTTCTTGGCACTGACGGAAACATGGATCACCACAGATAACACTGCTACTCCTACTGCTCTCTCTCTTCGTCCGCCCACGTGTTCTCGCACACCCCGAGAGCTTCTGGTCAGCGGGGTGGTGGCACCGGGATCCTCATCTCTCCCAAGTGGTCATTCTCTCTTTCTCCCCTTACCCATCTGTCTATCGCCTCCTTTGAATTCCATGCTGTCACAGTTACCAGCCCTTTCAAGCTTAACATCCTTATCATTTATCGCCCTCCAGGTTCCCTCGGAGAGTTCATCAATGAGCTTGATGCCTTGATAAGCTCCTTTCCTGAGGATGGCTCACCTCTCACAGTCCTGGGCGACTTTAACCTCCCCACGTCTACCTTTGACTCATTCCTCTCTGCCTCCTTCTTTCCACTCCTCTCCTCTTTTGACCTCACCCTCTCACCTTCCCCCCTACTCACAAGGCAGGCAATACGCTCGACCTCATCTTTACTAGATGCTGTTCTTCCACTAACCTCATTGCAACTCCCCTCCAAGTCTCCGACCACTACCTTGTATCCTTTTCCCTCTCGCTCTCATCCAACACTTCCCACACTGCCCCTACTCGGATGGTATCGCGCCGTCCCAACCTTCGCTCTCTCTCCCCTGCTACTCTCTCCTCTTCCATCCTATCATCTCTTCCCTCTGCTCATACCTTCTCCAACCTATCTCCTGATTCTGCCTCCTCAACCCTCCTCTCTTCCCTTTCTGCATCCTTTGACTCTCTATGTCCCCTATCCTCCAGGCCGGCTCGGTCCTCCCCTCCCGCTCCGTGGCTCGACGACTCATTGCGAGCTCACAGAACAGTGCTCCGGGCAGCCGAGCGGAAATGGGGGAAATCTTGCCTCCCTGCGGACCTGGCATCCTTTCACTCCCTCCTCTCTACATTTTCCTCCTCTGTCTCTGCTGCTAAAGCCACTTTCTTCCACTCTAAATTCCAAGCATCTGCCTCTAACCCTAGGAAGCTCTTTGCCACCTTCTCCTCCCTCCTGAATCCTCCTCCCTCCTGAATCCTCCTCCCCCTCTGCAGATGACTTCGTCAACCATTTTGAAAAGAAGGTCGACGACATCCGATCCTCGTTTGCTAAGTCAAACGGCACCGCTGGTTCTGCTCACACTGCCCTACCCTGTGCTCTGACCTCTTTCTCCCCTCTCTCTCCAGATGAAATCTCGCTTCTTGTGACGGCCGGCCGCCCAACAACCTGCCCGCTTGACCCTATCCCCTCCTCTCTTCTCCAGACCATTTCCGGAGACCTTCTCCCTTACCTCACCTCGCTCATCAACTCATCCCTGACCGCTGGCTTTGTCCCTTCCGTCTTCAAGAGAGCGAGAGTTGCACCCCTTCTGAAAAAACCTACACTCGATCCCTCCGATGTCAACAACTACAGACATTTAACATTACATTTAAGTCATTTAGCAGACGCTCTTATCCAGAGCGACTTACAAATTGGTGAATTCACCTTCTGACATCCAGTGGAACAGCCACTTTACAATAGTGCATCTAAATCATTTAAGGGGGGGGGGTGAGAAGGATTACTTTATCCTATCCTAGGTATTCCTTGAAGAGGTGGGGTTTCAGGTGTCTCCGGAAGGTGGTGATTGACTCCGCTGTCCTGGCGTCGTGAGGGAGTTTGTTCCACCATTGGGGGCCAGAGCAGCGAACAGTTTTGACTGGGCTGAGCGGGAACTGTACTTCCTCAGTGGTAGGGAGGCGAGCAGGCCAGAGGTGGATGAACGCAGTGCCCTTGTTTGGGTGTAGGGCCTGATCAGAGCCTGGAGGTACTGGGGTGCCGTTCCCCTCACAGCTCCGTAGGCAAGCACCATGGTCTTGTAGCGGATGCGAGCTTCAACTGGAAGCCAGTGGAGAGAGCGGAGGAGCGGGGTGACGTGAGAGAACTTGGGAAGGTTGAACACCAGACGGGCTGCGGCGTTCTGGATGAGTTGTAGGGGTTTAATGGCACAGGCAGGGAGCCCAGCCAACAGCGAGTTGCAGTAATCCAGACGGGAGATGACAAGTGCCTGGATTAGGACCTGCGCCGCTTCCTGTGTGAGGCAGGGTCGTACTCTGCGGATGTTGTAGAGCATGAACCTACAGGAACGGGCCACCGCCTTGATGTTAGTTGAGAACGACAGGGTGTTGTCCAGGATCACGCCAAGGTTCTTAGCGCTCTGGGAGGAGGACACAATGGAGTTGTCAACCGTGATGGCGAGATCATGGAACGGGCAGTCCTTCCCCGGGAGGAGGAGCAGCTCCGTCTTGTCGAGGTTCAGCTTGAGGTGGTGATCCGTCATCCACACTGATATGTCTGCCAGACATGCAGAGATGCGATTCGCCACCTGGTCATCAGAAGGGGGAAAGGAGAAGATTAATTGTGTGTCGTCTGCATAGCAATGATAGGAGAGACCATGTGAGGTTATGACAGAGCCAAGTGACTTGGTGTATAGCGAGAATAGGAGAGGGCCTAGAACAGAGCCCTGGGGGACCCCAGTGGTGAGAGCGCGTGGCGAGGAGACAGATTCTCGCCACGCCACCTGGTAGGAGCGACCTGTCAGGTAGGACGCAATCCAAGCGTGGGCCGCGCCGGAGATGCCCAACTCGGAGAAGGTGGAGAGGAGGATCTGATGGTTCACAGTATCGAAGGCAGCCGATAGGTCTAGAAGGATGAGAGCAGAGGAGAGAGAGTTAGCTTTAGCAGTGCGGAGCGCCTCCGTGATACAGAGAAGAGCAGTCTCAGTTGAATGACTAGTCTTGAAACCTGACTGATTTGGATCAAGAAGGTCATTCTGAGAGAGATAGCGACCAGTATCCCTTCTTTCTTTTCTCTCCAAAACTCTTGAACGTGCCGTCCTTGGCCAGCTCTCCCGCTATCTCTCTCAGAATGACCTTCTTGATCCAAATCAGTCAGGTTTCAAGACTAGTCATTCAACTGAGACTGCTCTTCTCTGTATCACGGAGGCGCTCCGCACTGCTAAAGCTAACTCTCTCTCCTCTGCTCTCATCCTTCTAGACCTATCGGCTGCCTTCGATACTGTGAACCATCAGATCCTCCTCTCCACCCTCTCCGAGTTGGGCATCTCCGGCGCGTTCCACGCTTGGATTGCGTCCTACCTGACAGGTCGCTCCTACCAGGTGGCGTGGCGAGAATCTGTCTCCTCGCCACGCGCTCTCACCACTGGGGTCCCCCAGGGCTCTGTTCTAGGCCCTCTCCTATTCTCGCTATACACCAAGTCACTTGGCTCTGTCATAACCTCACATGGTCTCTCCTATCATTGCTATGCAGACGACACACAATTAATCTTCTCCTTTCCCCCTTCTGATGACCAGGTGGCGAATCGCATCTCTGCATGTCTGGCAGACATATCAGTGTGGATGACGGATCACCACCTCAAGCTGAACCTCGGCAAGACGGAGCTGCTCTTCCTCCCGGGGAAGGACTGCCCGTTCCATGATCTCGCCATCACGGTTGACAACTCCATTGTGTCCTCCTCCCAGAGCGCTAAGAACCTTGGCGTGATCCTGGACAACACCCTGTTGTTCTCAACTAACATCAAGGCGGTGGCCCGTTCCTGTAGGTTCATGCTCTACAACATCCGCAGAGTACGACCCTGCCTCACACAGGAAGCGGCGCAGGTCCTAATCCAGGCACTTGTCATCTCCCGTCTGGATTACTGCAACTCGCTGTTGGCTGGGCTCCCTGCCTGTGCCATTAAACCCCTACAACTCATCTAGAACGCCGCAGCCCGTCAGGTGTTCAACCTTCCCAAGTTCTCTCACGTCACCCCGCTCCTCCGCTCTCTCCACTGGCTTCCAGTTGAAGCTCGCATCCGCTACAAGACCATGGTGCTTGCCTACGGAGCTGTGAGGGGAACGGCACCCCAGTACCTCCAGGCTCTGATCAGGCCCTACACCCAAACAAGGGCACTGCGTTCATCCACCTCTGGCCTGCTCGCCTCCCTACCACTGAGGAAGTACAGTTCCCGCTCAGCCCAGTCAAAACTGTTCGCTGCTCTGGCCCCCAATGGTGGAACAAACTCCTCACGACGCCAGGACAGCGGAGTCAATCACCACCTTCCGGAGACACCTGAAACCCCACCTCTTCAAGGAATACCTAGGATAGGATAAAGTAATCCTTCTCACCCCCCCCTTAAATGATTTAGATGCACTATTGTAAAGTGGCTGTTCCACTGGATGTCAGAAGGTGAATTCACCAATTTGTAAGTCGCTCTGGATAAGAGCGTCTGCTAAATGACTTAAATGTAATGTAAATGTACTGGGAAACAATGTTGTGTGTAGTGTACTGCAGTCAATATGGTGTTATCCAGTACACTGAGAAACAATGTTGCGTGTAGTGTACTGCAGTCAATATGGTGTTATCCAGTACACTGGGAAACAATGTTGCGTGTAGTGTACTGCAGTCAATATGGTGTTATCCAGTACACTGGGAAACAATGTTGCGTGTAGTGTACTGCAGTCAATATTGTACTTACATCCACATATGCTCGTCTGACCTCTTTGTTTCTTTGAGAGTTTCTCTCAAACGGCACCTTATAAAGTTGTTTCATTCTGATTTGGTTTCGCTTGAGAATACGAGCCAATGTGGACAGACTGACTCGTTGAATGTTGTTGAACATGGTGTTGTCTTGAATGATGTGGCTTTGAATTTCTCATAATCTGATTTCACTATTTTCCAAAACCAAGTTTACAATGTTAGCTTCCTGTACCCCGGTGAACATGTGGCCCCTTCCTCTACCATGGTTGTGGCCCCTTCCTCCACCATGGTTGTGGCCCGTTCCTCCACCATGGTTGTGGCCCCTTCCTCCACCATGGTTGTGGCCCGTTCCTCCACCATGGTTGTGGCCCCTTCCTCCACCATGGTTGCGTCTCTCAGTCCTTTAGAAAAACAAAAAAACTAAAACATAGGGCTTGGGCAATGCAGCCCTAAGATATTTCCCCCACAGTAGAGTAAATTCTACAGGAAATTTGTGCAGTTAGTGTATGACATCAGCCATTCATGAAGTAAACAGGTGTCACCCAACTGATACACTATGACATGGGATGTACTACATAGTGTGAAAGACATTTTGGTTACATACCTGTACTCCAGTCTAAATGTCCGGACGACACAGGCGACAGTAAAACGGCTCAAGTTGGGCTGTACTCTCTGTCCAGCCTCTCGCATTGTCAGCCCATGGTTGATGACATGATCAACTAAGGTTGCTCTGGTTTCATTTGAAAGTTGTTGTCTTCTTTGGCCATGAACTCCTCTACCAGCTCTACCCCTACCTCTCACTCTTCCTCCCCCTCTCATTCTCAACCTCCCTCTTCCTCTTCCTCTCTCTGCAACAGCTTCCATTGTTGTTGTAAAACAAAAGGTGGTCTTTTCATAGTGCTTACTTCCTGATTGAAGTGGCAACAATTAACCATTGAGGTGTTTGGCCAGGTGACACATGTATTGGCCAATTAGCCCATGCCGTGTCATTTTGAATGGCAGTGTTTTGAAATGGCAAACATGTGACTTTATGTCAGATTGTTGTGTCTTATGCAGAGAACCGTGTGCAGTGCATTTAAAAAGTGCCATTTTGAATTGCAAAATGTGTGTAAAGCAGAAAATGTGTTTAGACTTTGGAGACTTGAGAAGAGGTTTTGCTCTCCGTGTGTCAGTTTAAATAATCGTGCTGTGCATGTCATTTTAGTGTGTAAGCAATTGGAAAAAACTGTAATCAGCTTATCATCTGAGAGAACACAGGGGCACCCAATAACAAGGGACGGGAGAATGAGAGGTCAGACTGGATGCTTATACAACAAATCCATAATCCATAATATGACACTTACTCTCACATAGCAGGTCAATGACATATTGTGATATATAGGCATAGTAGAGATGGTGATTTTGGAGATGGCACGAGGGATGTACAATTAGGAATATTTTTATACAAATATAGCTAAGGGACTTTTTTATTATGATTTGTTATCGGCTAAAAGACAGCATATATGATTGATGTTGACTCATTGCATACTCTGATAGAATATGAATATGTCATAAAGTATTTATTAGCCAATGTCATTTGTAATGCTTCCTAAATATGTGTATCAAAACAAATGTTATTTGTCACATGCTTGGTAAACAACAGGTGTAGACTAACAGGGAAAGGCTTAGTTACAGGCCCTTCCCAACAATGAAGAGAGGAAGACAATACAGCAATAATAGAAAAGTCAAACACAAAAGTAATAATAAATACACAGTGAGTAACGATAACTTGGCTATATACACTTTGGGAGTGTGTGTGTGTGTGTGTGTGTGTGTGTGTGTGTGTGTGTGTGTGTGTGTGTGTGTGTGTGTGTGTGTGTGTGTGTGTGTGTGTGTGTGTGTGTGTGTGTGTGTGTGTGTGTGTGTGTGTGAGAGAGAGATAAAGAGTGTGTGCTTGTGTGTGTGCGAGAGAGAGCGATAAGAATGTGTGTGTGTGTGTGTGTGTGTGTGTGTGTGTGTGTGTGTGTGTGTGTGTGTGTGTGTGTGTGTGTGTGTGTGTGTGTGAGAGAGAGAGAGAGAGAGAGAGAGAGAGAGAGAGAGAGAGAGAGTGTCCATTAGAGTGGTTTCACACAGCTAATTTCACACTAGAAGCAGCATGGTGCATTATAGATCCTGCTGACTAGCAGAGCACCGAGGTAGCGGGGGATTTGGGATTGAGGAGAAAAGGGCAAAGAAAAATATATCCCATTGATGCTGAATTTATACATTAAAGCCTTTCTTAAAGGCTTTCTGGCAGAAAAAGTAGGGAAAGGAGGATTGAGAGATGAAAAAGAAAGAGGAATGTGACTTAGGGATGCTAAGGTTAGAGAGAAAGAGAGAGAGAGAGAGAGAGAGAGAGAGAGAGAGAGAGACAGAGAGAGAGAGAGAGAGAAAGAAAGAAAAGGTATATGGGAAATGGGGGAACAAAAATGGTGGAATGGATTGAGAGAGTTTTGGAATGAATAAAGGGCAGAGGGAGAGAGTGTGAGAGGGAAAGCAAGGGAATAAGAGAGAGAAGCAAGGGAATAAGAGAGGAAAAGCAAGGGAATAAGAGAGGAAAAGCAAGGGAATAAGAGAGAGAAGCAAGGGAATAAGAGAGGATAAGCAAGGGAATAAGAGAGAGAAAGCAAGGGAATAAGAGAGGAAAAGCAATGGAATAAGAGAGAGAAAGCAAGGGAATAAGAGAGAGAAAGCAAGGGAATAAGAGAGAGAAAGCAAGGGAATAAGAGAGAGAAAGCAAGGGAATAAGAGAGAGAAAGCAAGGGAATACGAGAGAGAAGCAAGGGAATAAGAGAGAGAAAGCAAAGGAATAAGAGAGAGAAAGCAAGGGAATAAGAGAGAGAAAGCAAGGGAATAAGAGAGAGAAAGCAAGGGAATAAGAGAGAGAAAGCAAGGGAATAAGAGAGAGAAAGCAAGGGAAAATGAGAGAGAAATCAAGGGAATAAGAGAGAAAGCAAGGGAATAAGAGAGGAAAAGCAAGGGAATAAGAGAGGAAAAGCAAGGGAATAAGAGAGGATAAGCAAGGGAATCAGAGAGGAAAAGCAAGGGAATAAGAGAGGAAAAGCAAGGGAATAAGAGAGGGAAAGCAAGGGAATAAGAGAGGGAAAGCACAGGAATAAGAGAGGAAAAGCAAGGGAATAAGAGAGAGAAAGCAAGGGAATAAGAGAGAGAAAGCAAGGGAAAATGAGAGAGAAAGCAAGGGAATAAGAGAGAGAAAGCAAGGGAAAATGAGAGAGAAAGCAAGGGAATAAGAGAGAAAGCAAGGGAATAAGAGAGGAAAAGCAAGGGAATAAGAGAGGAAAAGCAAGGGAATAAGAGAGGGAAAGCACAGGAATAAGAGAGGAAAAGCAAGGGAATCAGAGAGAGAAAGCAAGGGAATAAGAGAGGAAAAGCAAGGGAATAAGAGAGGAAAAGCAAGGGAATAAGAGAGGGAAAGCACAGGAATAAGAGAGGAAAAGCAAGGGAATAAGAGAGAGAAAGCAAGGGAATAAGAGAGAGAAAGCAAGGGAATAAGAGAGAGAAAGCAAGGGAAAATGAGAGAGAAAGCAAGGGAATAAGAGAGAGAAAGCAAGGGAAAATGAGAGAGAAAGCAAGGGAATAAGAGAGAGAAAGCAAGGGAAAATGAGAGAGAAAGCAAGGGAATAAGAGAGAAAGCAAGGGAATAAGAGAGGAAAAGCAAGGGAATAAGAGAGGAAAAGCAAGGGAATAAGAGAGGGAAAGCACAGGAATAAGAGAGGAAAAGCAAGGGAATCAGAGAGAGAAAGCAAGGGAATAAGAGAGAGAAAGCAAGGGAAAATGAGAGAGAAAGCAAGGGAATAAGAGAGAGAAAGCAAGGGAATAAGAGAGAGAAAGCAAGGGAAAATGAGAGAGAAAGCAAGGGAATAAGAGAGAGAAAGCAAGGGAATAAGAGAGGAAAAGCAAGGGAATAAGAGAGAGAAAGCAAGGGAATAAGAGAGAGAAAGCAAGGGAAAAAGAGAGGAAAAGCAAGGGAATAAGAGAGAGAAGCAAGGGAATAAGAGAGAGAAAGCAAGGGAAAATAAGAGAGAGAAGCAAGGGAATAAGAGAGAGAAAGCAAGGGAATAAGAGAGAGAAAGCAAGGGAATAAGAGAGAGAAGCAAGGGAATAAGAGAGAGAAAGCAAGGGAAAATAAGAGAGAAAGCAAGGGAATAGCAGTAATGTAAACAATAACTTATGCAAATTAACCAATTAATTTAAGAGGAATTTGGTTTCTTTGTTTTAGCAAAGTCAAATAAACTGAACTGAAAGCAAGTAACCACACCCACCAAACCACCTCAAACCACTTAGACTCTGATCCCCTTTAGTATCAACTGGAACAACGCTTTACCAGTGTCAGAAGTAATTTACCTTTCACACACACACAATGGGCATGACGGAGGCTTAAACGTGCAGACCCATAAACCCTAGCATCACACAATAACCTATATCCATATCACAGCACCAAGTAGCCTTTAATCTCCCATGCATTATTCATCCTGCACTTATGCAATGTAATGCTACTATCAAACAGAGGTCCCTAGGGGAATCCCTGACATCTCGTCTCTCTCAGAGATGGCCTGGATGACCAGAGAGGAGTTATGGGCTTGAGGAACTTGTATCTACGGAGTTAGTGTCGCTGCAACTCTAACTCATTACAGTTCAAAGTTACTCAGCCACACACACACACAGCTCTCAGGGCCGCACATCAGACGAATTCAGATGGTGGATGTTTAAGTAGTGTGTGTGCGTGCAGATCTGCAGTTTCATTCCCTTTCACAAATTAAACCATGAAGTGTTCTTATGGAGACTTCATATATAGTGGATTCTACAGTATTTTGCGATTTTCGTCAACACAGCTAGGCCATTTTGAGCGGCAGACAGCTGTGGAGATAATGAAGTAATTTAATTGAGTTAAACAGTAGACTGGCTCAGCATCTTGCAGTCATTAGCATGCCTCACTGTGGTAATTACAGCTGTCAGCTCTAATCGCGATAGTAGCGTGGTTCAGCGAGACGCCAAGCTGAGGTAATGCCGCCATTATCCAGATCCTGGGGACTGAGCGCTCCATATGAGATACCGTCACATCTTATTTGTATGGAATTGACACACTTAATTGCACAAGGCAATGGTATGACGAGGTTTGTGTGCGTATGTGCATGCATGTCTGCGCGTGTATGTGTGTGTGAGTGAAAACTACTGCCAATTTGCACGTCTTTAATTGAATTTCAATTCACTATTTGAATTGACTGAATTAAAAACAAAATAAATCCCAACTCTGCTATAGACAACAAAACCAACTGGATCAGAGGGGGTTCCAACTGGATAAGAGGGGGTTTCAACTGGATCAGAGGGGGTTTCAATTGGAAAAGAGGGGGTTCCAACTGGATCGGAGGGGGGTCTAACTGGATAAGAGGGGGTTACAACTGGATCAGAGGGGGTTCCAACTGGATCAGAGGAGGTTCTATCTGTGTCAGAGGGGTTCCAACTGGATAAGAGGGGGTAACAACTGGATAAGAAGGGGTTACAACTGGACCAGAGGGGGATCCAACTGGATCAGAGGGGGTTCCAACTGGATCAGAGGGGGTTCTAGCTGGATAAGAGGGGGTTCCAACTGTATCATGGGGGGTTCCAACTGGATCAGAGGGGGTTCCAACTGGAAAAGAGGGGGTTCCAACTGGATCAGACGGGGTTCCAAATGAATAAGAGGGGCTTACAACTGGATCAAAGGGGTTTCCAACTGGATAAGAGGGGGCTACAACTGGATCAGAGGGGGTTCCAACTGGATCAGAGGGGGTTCTACCTGGATAAGAGGGGTTACAACTGGATCAGAGGGGGTTCCAAATGGATAAGAGGGGGTTCGATTTGGATCAGAGGAGGTTACAACTTGATCAGAGGGGGTTCCAACTAGATAAGATGGGGTCTAACTGGATAAGAGGGGGTTCCAACTGGATAAGAGGGGTTTCCAACTGGATCAGAGGGGTTTCCAACTGGATCAGAGTGGTTCTAACTGGATCAGAGGGGTTCTAACTGGATCAGAGGGGGTTCTAACAGCAGACATGCTGGGAGAGACTTTGGAGACACAGCCAACCAGATAATTGCTAATTAGTTTGGGCCTTTAAAAGGTGAAGCTAACCTCGGCAGCATCATCACCTGCGGGTTTTACGCTAACTATTATTCAACCAAAATGGGCTAAAATTATCAGTAAAAGTGGCAATGGACACACATTGAAAATACGGTCTAAATCAATGAAAGAAAAAAAACTAACAGTCGGCACAGGATCAAAATCTGAAGAGCTTCTCCTGGTATCCTTGCCAACACATGTTGCAGTGACTATCCACACACATCCACATCATGTGCTATTTATACATCAACAGCATCAATAACATCCAATACACTGAGAAACAACCAGGCGTATTGTTTGTGTGTGTGAGTGTGAGTGTGTGTACTGTATCACGTACAGTGTGCATCCTATCCCCCTACCTGGCCAGTCGGGACACTATTGCGGTGCGCATGCTGTCAATCTTTCAAGCTGTGATTTAGATTTACAGCCTCCCTGTGACCTTATGGGTGGTTTAAAACAGCACACCTCACAGGCCGCCATTATGAATCCATAGACTTCCTTCCCAGGCAGGCAGGGGCACAATCCACCACTCATACCCATTCTGCTCCCCCTTTCCTGGGGCTGGAGAGAGAGATGCACAACTGGCTACAGCCTTTTCCAGCCCGCTTTGCACTAATTGGATCAGTGGATCCTTTTGAAGCCTTCGAGTAGGCATTCAGAGAATGTCACTCTCATGTTTCCAATAATGATTTCTGTGACATTTGTTCTACAAACTCTATAAAACACTGTATGACACAATTTCTCGTTGGACATTTGGTGCAGAATTTTCTTGGACAATGAAGAAATAACAAGTATGCACTTGAGGTGTGAGTGAATAACACACAAACAACTGTCATCTTTGAAATCCCACAGTCCATATTTTAAAAAGGAAAGTATAAAAAAACTACAAATGCTTTCATAAACAAAAACACAGAATAAACACTGCATAAAATACATTGAAGACATGCTCCAGTACTTTGGAGACTAGTAAGTAACCTGAATGTGTCAATGTGTAGTTCATACATGCATAATCTATGAGGATAATTACTGTCTAACCTCAATTAGCCATGAAATCAATTTTCTGTGTATCAAGATGCAATGCTGACTGAGAATAGGCCACACTACATAGACCGGGGGGTTGGGGGCTGGGGGGGGGGTGGTGTACCCTATGAGGTCAGTATTGCATACACCTTGGTGTCCCAGCTCTATATCAATTGCATATTAGGGGAAGAATGGGGGAAAAAAGCAATGGAACTGGTTTCAAAGTCCAGATTTGAATTTGCACCGTCTCTCTATAGTCTGTAGACATGTCCAGACACTCACAGAGACGAGGCTACTCCCTGAAGTCTATACTCTCTATACCACCTCCTCCTGGGCCGTCTGCTACAGTAGTTCCATTCCAACAACCCACCCATCTATTCATCAATTCACTGATTAGAAATCCATTCACACGTTATCCTCCATGATGGGCATTAGATCACATGCAGCTGACACTGCCTTGTCTCTCAATGAACTTGATGCTTTTCTAACAGTCTTCTGGGTAACACTTTACTTTATAGGGGGGGTACACATTACACATTTATGAAAGCAGTCATAACACCATTATGAGTGTTGCTGTATCATTCATGACCACCTTCACGACTCATTATTCAACAGCGTTCACAAGGGGTTTTGAATATGAAGGTTGTTGTGAATGATACTACGACATTCATGAAGGGGTTGTGGTTTCATAAAGGTGTTATGAATGCTTTAAGTACACACACCATAGTGAACTGCTACCGTTACCCTCCCTCTCTCTAATCAACATTAGGACTGGAGTAAATCACCAGCGAGGCTGATCTTATTTACTAGTTGCCAGTGACAACAAGGGAGAGCCGTCTGTTGGTCCGGAGCTGCCCCAGTGGACCCTGGGAGAAGAGAGGAGGAGAGACAAAGGGGATGTTAGTGTTTCTTCCATGTATCGAGCCGTCCCCTCATCTGTCAGGCGTGTTTTTCTCCTATGCTGGAAACGTATGTGGTAATGGGAATGATGGGAGATGGAGTGAAGCCATTGGGAGAATGGGATTGGAATGAGACAGGGGAGATGTTGCCTCCCTTTTACATTCTTACTTAGGCTATTATATCACTCTCTTTCAGTTACTGTCACTCTCAAATTCTTTAAGTTGCCTGTATTCCCCAGGCATACTTTCTAAAATCATTCACTCAACACACCACCTACAGTCCTGCACCACCAAATGATTAACCGATCCACCAATTTCCAGATCCTAAAATGAATCTAGAGGGACTGACCTTCTCTCAGACTGTTAATAATAGCTTACCTTACTGTCATTCTTCAAGTTATTTTGGCTGTGGTCTAGGTAGGAGACATTGAGAGCAAAGGGCAGAGACTAAACAGATTCACACAATGTCTAGTGCTATTGCCAAAAAGAATGATTCAACAACAACAATATCTGTGGTGATGGAGTATCAGGCCTCATTTATTATGGAAAGGCCTAAATCACGACATATCTTGGTGTCAAATTACAATAGCTTCTTGAACGCAAGGGTTGTACAACGTATAATTTGGTGAAATCACCTGTTGCACTTTTTGTGAGACTTTTTGTGAGACTTTCTTCGCACATAGCACGTAGCTATGACCCCAGTGAAATTGTCTTCTCACCTCTGCCTGCTCAAATGTTGTTTTATAGTGTCACAGACAAATTAGTGAGGGACCTCTAAAAAGGTCCTACCTGTCACATTTTTCAAGATGATCAATAAAATAGATGTGATGTCTAATCATATACTTTTGGGGATCAAGTGATATGATTGCTCATCCACACTAGATCAGGGTGGGCCGTTGAGAGCTGAAAAGTAACTAGCTAATCAAATCAACAATATTTTTTTTTGAAGTGCAAAACTCTACACATACGTGAGGCCCTCCAGGAACAGGAACAGGAACAGGAACAGGAACTGATCTATAAGGTCCAAATTCAAATAATGCGACATCACACACGGATGAGAGTGGAACTAAAGCACTCCTCTCACCACTCTTAGGTTTATGGTTACAGCATATCAACATGCCTAGTAGATTTCCTCTCCTTTGCATTGTGCATTTGTCTCTCTTCTTTCTCACTGCCCATGTCCTTTGTATCTGTCTGTCAGTTGATGCGGCGAAGCTGTAGTCAGGTGACCCTCTTGGTCGCCACATTGCTTTACACGAGTTCTATCCCTGTGGCTCCGCCCTCACTACAAGCCAGGCTCCTCCTCTTCCTGAACCAGCGTTTCCATGACATCGAGACTCTCCTTAGCTAGAGCTCCTGGTTCAAGAACCGAGGTCTACGTCAGCAGAATTTGTATGTGTAACAGGAAAACACACCGATTATTCTAGCAACATGCATTTCTATCAGCACGCCATTATCCCAAATCGTTCCCTATCCCTCCCCCTTACCCATTACCCTTCAATGCACGATCTGTAAAGCGTTGGTGAGCAAAATGGTGGACGCTCCAACGCTTTTCTATCCAGACCCTTTAGATCTGCATGCAATGAAGGGTTAGGGCTAAGGCGAATGTGTAGGGAGTGAAGTGGAACTGGCTGTCCCAACTCCATAAACATTGCTCTCAGCCCAACCCCTGTCTCCTTCCCCTCACAGTTTCTATGGTTACACCCAGCAGAACTATGGGGACTACGTTGCAGCTGCTTATTACATCCTTAGCCTCAAGGGAGGATTCAGGTAACTGTTATGTCATTTTGGGCTGCCCATAACTGCCTGTGCATGCCCCCTTTTTGACCTGTTGGTGAGTATTAGTGTGCTTTGTGTTTTTTGTTGTTGCGCATTTGGATGTTTTTTGTTGTTGTTGTTCTATTTGCTGATCACTGTGTTGTTCACTTGTTGTTAGTGATGACTAGTCTGTTGTCCCTCCAGGTTTGCAGGACAGTCAGAGTGGTTCCGATCAGACAGAAGAGGGAAGTTCAACTGGGATTTCATGAACCGCCGGGACAGCGCCATAGAGGAAGTGGATGTCACCAACACACTCATTAACTACACAGGCCTAGAAAACCTGGGTACATACCACTTTATTCATGTCTGGGGGGTGGGGATTTGTATTTACTTCACAATGCAGGTTCAATAAGAAAGTTAACCTTCATAAATATTCATGGGTAACTTTGCATTTTGGTTCATATGTATTTTTATTTATGTACAGTCGTGGCCAAAAGTTTAGAGAATGACACAAATATTAATTTTCACAAAGTCTGCTGCCTCAGATTGTATGATGGCAATTTGCATATACTCCAGAATGTTGTGAAGAGTGATCAGATGAATTGCAATTAATTGCAAAGTACCTCTTCGCCATGCAAAACATGGCCACTGCATTTCAGCCCTGCCACAAAAGGACCAGCTGACATCATGTCAGTGATTCTCTTGTTAATACAGGTGTGTGTTGAGGGTTGACGAGGACAAGGCTGGAGATCACTCTGTCATGCTGATTGAGTTCGAATAACAGATTGGAAGCTTCAAAAGGAGGGTGGTGCTTGGAATCATTGTTCTTCCTCTGTCAACCATGGTTGCCTGCAAGACAAAAAGGGCTTCACAGGCAAGGATATTGCTGCCAGTAAGATTGCACCTAAATCAACAATATATAGGATCATCAAGAACTTCAAGGAGAGTGGTTCAATTGTTGTGAAGAAGGCTTCAGGGCGCCCACGAAAGTCTCCTAAAGTTGGTTCAGCTGTGGGATCGGGGCACAGCCAGTACAGAGCTTGTTCAGGAATGGCAGCAGGCAGGTGTGAGTGCATATGCACGCACAGTGAGGCGAGGACTTTTGGAGGATGGCCTGTTGTCAAGAAGGGCAGCAATGAAGCCACTTCTCTCCAGGAAAAACATCAGGGACAGACTGATATTCTGCAAAAGGTACAGGGTTTGGACTGCTGAGGACTGGGGTAAAGTCATTTTCTCTGATGAATCCCCTTTACGATTGTTTGGGGCACCCAGGAAAAAAAGCTTGTCCGGAGAAGACAAGGTGAGCGCTACCATCAGTCCTATGTCATACCAACAGTAAAGCATCCTGAGACCATTCATGTGTGTGGGTTGTTTCTCAGCCAAGGGAGTGGGCTCACTCTCAATTTTGCCTAAGGACACAGCCATGAATAAAGAATGGTACCAACACATCTTTCGAGAGCAACTTCTCCCAACCATCCAGGAACAGTTTGGTGACGAACAATGCCTTTTCCAGCATGATGGAGCACCTTATGGCCAATCCTCAAGAGGCGGTTGGACAAACAAAAACCCATAAATTCTGACAAACTCCAAGCGTTGATTATGCAAGAATGGGCTGCCATCAGTCAGGATGTGGCCCAGAAGTTAATTGACAGCATGCCAGGGCGGATTGCAGAGGTCTTGAAAAGAAGGGTCAACACTGCAAATATTGACTCTTTGCATCAACTTCATATAATTGTCAATAAAAGCCTTTGACACTTATGAAATGCTTGTAATTATACTTCAGTATTCCATAGTAACATTTGACAAAAATATCTAAAGACACTGAGGCAGAAAACCTTGTGGAAATTAATATTTGTGTCATTTTCAAAACTTTTGGCCACCACTGTACCCTATGCCTGTCACGGCTGTGGTAAGAACGGGACCAAGGCGCAGCGGATGTTGAGTTCCACATATTTAATACAAAGAGAAACTTAAACAAAACAAAATATATCAATAAACAAACAACTAAAAGTGACTACGTGGTGCACAAACACAAAATAATATCCCACAAACACAGGTGGGAAAAATAGCTAGTTAAATATGATCCCCAATTAGAGACAATGATTACCAGCTGCCTCTAATTGGGAATCGTACAAACACCAACATAGAAGATATAAACTAGAACACAACATAGAAATTCTAAACTAGAATACCCCCTAGTCACGCCCTGACCTACTACACCATAGAGAAACAAGGGCTCTCTATGGTCAGGGCGTGACAATGCCAGTGGTATTCAACCTGTTGGAACCAAAAATCTCAAATTTGGACTCATCAGACCAAAGGACAGATTTCCACCAGTCTAATGTCCATTGCTCATGTTTCTTGGCCCAAGAAAGTCTCTTCTTATTATTGGTGTCCTTTCGTGGTGGTTTCTTTGCAGCAATTTGACCATGAAGGCCTGATTCACGCATTCTCCTCTGTGAAGCATTTGGGATGCAATTTCTGAGGCTGGTAACTCCAATGAACTTATCCTCTGCAGCAGAGGTAACTCTGGGTCTTCCTTTCATGTGGCGATCCTCATTAGAGACAGTTTTGTCATAGCGCTGATGGTTTTTGCGACTGCGGTTGAAGAAACGTTCAACGTTTTAGAAATGTGCTGTATTGACTGAACTTCATGTCTTAAAGTATTGATGGACTGTATATACGATGTTGGTACAGATTATTATTATACATTGTTTTGGTGACACAATTAAATATGAAATTAAATGTATTTATTTGTAAAGTATGCTTCGTGTTGTACATCTGGATCAATACAGACATTTATGGAGCAGTCACAGAAAACCAAATGGACAGATGTTATGGTTAGCATTTTAAAACGTGTGTGAATCTTATTAACTATAAGTGAGGGATGTAAATCCTATAATCCTTTGAGACTGAAGAGTGGAGAGGAGACCTGAAAGGTGAAGTTGAATAATAGGAATAACCATTCAAGAGGTAAACAGAGAGATTTACATATTTTATAGATTGAGGTAATTATGTATTTACTACATGATATACTGTTGCAATCATACTGTAACAAAAAAATGCTGTCATGAGTTCATGCTTAAACTACTTCTGCAGGTACATATAACCATATTGAGTCATCTCAGTGATATTATTTGCTTATTTTTGCTAAATGATGACAATGTAACCGATTGTGTTTTACTTGCACGATACAAAACAGCTCGGCTAATATATAAATCCAACTGCGATTTGCAAAAGTTGGCCGACGCGTGCGCATGTGCTTGTTTATTGTTGGAATATTTCTTATGCGGAAGTTAGCAACACGGAATTAATTCGCGACGGACAACAACAATCATATCGCAACTGTACGAATCAACTTGCATATTTAGCAAGTTAAGTTAGACATCCGGGAGCAACACACACAAGAGCATACACATCTGTGTAGGATTAGTCTAGACGGATAAATGTCTGATGTACCAGGTATACCTTTTTTCGTCTTGGACTGGCCTTTGCTCGAAAATTAAGTGCAGCCAGCCAGCTAGCTAATGTAGCTAGGTACATTGCTAGCTAGCTGCCTAGGTAAAGCTAGCTAACTAAAGCGTTCAGCATTGTTAGCTACTTGTAAATAGTAACATGACATGGATTTGTTTCGTATTTTTCCAGAAGCTTCTAACAGAGAAGAGGTCGAGGAGAACACCCCTAAACCAGAGGCAAGAAATACTACATCTGTGGTTAGGAATTGTCAGTGTGTGTGCATGCCTTGCCCTATGGATGGATACCTGGCTGGCTAACGTTAGCCAATAACTAGCTAGTAGCTAGTTGTCACGACTAGTTTGTCAGGCACACGGTTAGTAGAGAACCTGTCATGACTGTGTATTCTGCATCCATTGACATGTTGACACACTGACACTGTATTGGCATGCAATACAATGCACAGCTTCTTATGATGTGCATAAAACCAAACAAGGATTATATTGTAATGTTCTTGATCAAACTAATGTTTCCATGTTTACACTGAGTTTCCTCTTGATTTCTGCTAGGAGCAGTCAGACGATAGCAGTGACGACGGCGAGGCATCAGGGGACACAGAGAGTAAGTGTCAAAAACCTAAAAGTTTTGCTGTCAACACCAAAGTCTCATATTTTCATCAGAATAATTATTTGTTTATTCTCGTACAGTGGATTTCCTGCGCAATCTCTTCTCTAAAACATTGGGCATATCTGGAGAGAAGGTTTTGGATGAGCTGACTCTTGAGGGGGTGGCCAGTTACATACAGAGTGGCAAATGTGAGTCTATTATTAATCTCTAACCCAGCGTGTACACATTTCATGTAGGGGTTGATGACTATGTAGCCCAGCAAGCAGTGCATCTGTCAGCATCTAGGCCTAGTATAAATGTGCCATTAGTCAACACAAGAAAATAGACTGTATCAGGAAAAACATAATCTGTCTAGCCTGAGGCCATATAATTTGCTTGCTGAAAAACATACCAATATTTAAGTATGTTACTACAACTACCTGACTATGTGATACTGCTTCATTGGTTAACAAATGGTACAATCCAGGAAGTTAAAGGATTCTCTCTGCTCCTCTATCCTCCACAGGCAAAAACATAATCTGTATGGTGGGTGCAGGGATCTCTACATGTGAGTAACTCCCCCTCTTGCATAACCGTGGGCTGAGCATAACATAATTAGTCTAGACCTGTTTTGTTGGACAAATAAGACACTTAGCCTAAATACAAATAGATTTCCCTCTAAATTGTGTGTATAATGTATCCACCACTTTTGTGATGATGACACTGTCCCCCTCAGCGGCTGGGATCCCTGACTTCCGCTCCCCAGACACGGGGCTCTATGCTAACCTGCAGAAGTACAACTTGCCATACCCTGAGGCTATCTTCCAGATAGACTACTTTAAGGTCTGAAACGTTCTGTTGGATTCTTTTGGCTTAAGAAAGTAATTAGCTTGCTACACTAAAGATCTGCGCAGATTATTTTGTTATTTGCTGCTATCACCACTCAAGATGTACCTCTTTCTATATCAGAAACACCCTGAGCCCTTCTTTGCCCTGGCCAGGGAGCTGTACCCAGGACAATTCAAGGTAGGATCCAGCTTATTTTCTGGCCTTTCAGTTTCTTCACTTTATTTCCTGAATTGTGCATTGTGCCTGTTTATTTTTAGGTATCACTAACAGCAGTGTTGTTGTATGTTAAGCCCACAGTATGTCACTACTTCATCAAGTTGCTGAAGGACAAAGGGCTACTCAAACGCTGCTACTCACAGGTTCGGTATTCATTCATATCCTTTGTTCTGTGTCTGAGTTAGTCACCTACAGCCTGTATTGAAGTGTTTTTGAAGTGTCATCAACCCCTCCATTTCTGCCTGTGCAGAATATTGACACCCTGGAACGTGTAGCAGGACTGGAGGGAGAGGATCTGATTGAAGCCCACGGCACCTTCTACACCTCACACTGTGTCAGCTTTATGTGCCGCAAAGAGTACGACTTGGACTGGATGAAAGGTTAGTGTATGTGGTACGGTAATATCTAACTGGGGTGGTTTAACAAAACGCTGTTATACCACCTAGGCAGACACTCATTTACATGGATATGCTAATTAAGTTGTCATTTAAAAGGAGCGTTGGTGCTATTCAAACAATTGTTGAATTCTCATCTTGTTTACCTCTGACCTGCAGAGAAAATCTTCTCGGATGACATCCCCAAATGTGACAAGTGCAGCAATCTGGTTAAACCAGGTGAGTGACTGCCTTGTCATTTCCTTTTAGTTCTTATCCGTCCTTACTTGAATATGCTCTCTCCCTTTTCAGTTCCTTATAGTTCAAAGTTCATACCTGTTTATTACACTTTCTTTGTAAAATACTGGATTTCTCCTTGTTCTCCATTTTTAGACATTGTTTTCTTTGGTGAGAATCTACCGAAGAGGTTCTTCACCTCAATGGCCATGGTGAGTGTGGTCTGGGTGTTGACTTGATAGACTACTTAGAGTTTGTGCCTCTGTCTTTTCCATGAATGTGCATATTAGGGTGTGTACACCCATAATGAAGTGATGAACCATAATGAAAGGCACAGTACTGGTTCCTGTTACCGTCGTCTCCTGTTTCTATTCTCCTCCAGGACTTTCCTCGCTGTGATCTGCTGATTATAATGGGGACCTCCCTGCAGGTTCAGCCCTTTGCAGCTCTGGTTGGCAGGTGAGTCTTTCTGTCTGACTCTTCACAGGACCATGATTATAATGTTATCTGATAGACTACGATATTGGTACAGTGTTGCGTTTCAACATGTGTCCTCTTCAACCATGTACAGAAGATTCAACAAGCTCATAAATGGTGTGTGATGGAATACATGTTTGTGTTTGCAGGGTTTCAAACAGCTGCCCCAGACTGCTCATTAACCTGGAGAAAGCAGGCGGTGTAAGTCCTCTGTCCCTCTGGATTTGCATTAGACTTTCCTTCCTCTATCCACCTCTGTATGTTAACGTGTATATCTTTCTGTCTGCGTCTCCCTGTAGGCAGATCCTCTATTAGGGATTATAAGCATTGGCGGAGGGATGGACTTTGACTCAGCGAAAGCATACAGGCGAGAAGCTATCACTTTCACTTGAACTACAGTGATAATGATTATGGTGGAGATGGTGTTGGTGTTGGAGGTTTTGCTGATGAATATTCATCGGTTATGATTTGTCTCTCTCAGGGATGTGGCTCATATTAGTACATGTGATGATGGATGCTTGGCACTTGCTGAGCTACTGGGATGGAAGGTAAATATACTGTACATGCTTAGTAAATACCCATATTCTATGGACCCATTCGTGATAAGAGTAAGACAGAGATTGTTGACTTCGATGAAATTTCTTGAAACCTTAAAGTAGTCTCTTTTTTTCTCTCTCTCTTTTTCACTCACCATTCTCACACTCCCACTCTCCCTCCCTCCATTATCTCTCTTTCTCCAAGGCGGAGCTGGAAGAAATGGTGAAACGGGAGCATGAGAAGATTAACAGCAAAGCCGAAGAGGAACAGACAAATCAGAGCTCTGGAGCCGCAGTGAAGGCGGAGTCAGTGAAGGCGGAGTCAGTGAAGGCGGAGTCAGGGAAGGCAGAGTCAGGGAAGGCGGAGGTAGAATAACTAATGAGGCCGGCCGGCCGGCTCCAACCCATCACTTGGCTTCAGTCTGGAAGCAGAGTTCCATACATTAACCAGGACTGTGCTCTCCTGTCTGTTTTGGATTTTCTCCCTTTAGTTTGCACTACTAACTTCTCTCTCCTCTCCAACCTCTGTTTGACATAAACCCACCTCCTGATTCCTACTGTGTGTATTGGTCTGTCTTTTGACAGTTCCCACAGATGGAGTTTATAGCAATGCACACTAAAATGAGCATACGTTTCCTTCTGAGGGAGAGAACTACAGGCACTGAGCTGTCAGCATGCCAACTAGCTCTGTTGAGTCATATAGTTGATGATTTTAGACTGAAATGACAAAGTATAGAGGGCATGGCAGGGTAACAAAGATGATGAATATCTGATGCATCCACTGATGCAGTGACACAACTACTGTAAATAAAATGGGGGAAAAGTATAATATAGCATTTTATGACTTACTATTTATAATCAATTAGAATTATGGATTTGTTTTTCATGACATTGCTTTTTGTGCTCCTTGTTTCTATCAATTGTTTCAATATAATTATTTTTAACAATATGTTTTAATCTATTAAGCGTACCTGTGACACTTAGTTTCTCTACTTCCTGTAGCTGTTGGTGTAGGACGGTTTCAATTTCAGCACAAATGATGCAGCAGGAAGTTACCACAGTGGTGTGAGATGATGTCGCAGTACATCTCTGGTGTTGACCAAATGCAACTCAATGCTTTCTAAAAGATTGCTTGTGATACAACAAGTAAAAACACAAAATAAAGTGTCAGTCTCCCGCTGAATTTGGTATTTTTCATACACATACAGTACATTTAAGCATTGATCTCAAACCCAGCTGGTGCAACTGATGTTGATTGGTACAATTGATGTTGTCTGTGACAGGGTGCATGCGTTGTTTATTTCTATGTAGTGTATTGTAGCCATTAGTTGAATAGAAAATACTGTTGCACACTTACACTTAGAATCCCATCTTTTATTCACCATCTCACCCTCCATACTCACAACACTTCCCTGACTCTAAAATGGCAGTGTCTGTGAATCCATTTTGTCTGTGTTTTCACCTCTATAAAGTGCAACACAGATTTGTCTGTGAGTAAAAGAGAGAGAGATCAGTATTATTCAGGTCTTGAGGAAAAAAGGCTAAGCAGACTCATTTCTTTCTATGTTAAGTGTGTTAGCAAGGTTAACCACATGAGGGGGGTGGGAGATGGAGGAGGAGAGAATGAGAACTTGTGAACACGTGAAAGTGCAACATCAAATGTCAAGGTGTGTAGTCGAGTGTGGTAGAGGCAGGTAAAGCATCGACACAATACATACTTCTGATGGAACAGCGAAATACTATCTCGCTAAAGTACGAAGTCTGCATTAGGATTTTTTTTACCCTGTCATTTTTCATCAATAAGATAAATTGTTGAGCAACGTAGTTAGAATGTGAAAGGAAAATCTGTTTGGCACAAGGTTAGAACATGAAGAGATCTGTGGAGTTTCTGTCGGGCTGAAGGGAAGCCACATAAAGTCACAGCTACTTTGAAAACAGCCATATAGGGCCTATTAACAGTAAGTAACCCTTTTTAATATCGAAATAATCTATTTTGGGTGAACTATCCCTTTAAATGTGTGTTGAAGAAGGATGTTATCACTCTTCTATTCCAGAATGACTTTTTCAAATGGTCATTTTTTTCTCATGTTCTTTAAAAAAAATCTTTAATGTTGACATATTGGATTTAATCTTAATCTATTTGCGGTTGGCATACACTAAACATTTTGTACACTATGTTTCTGTGGTGTCCTCTAGTCTGGGATGATGAGGGGATTGGAAGATCAGGATGAGAAGGATGACTCTCACAGGTGAGGATCTTTTCTCCACCCCATGGATCATTATTAGGGACCTACTCGGGGTATAGATCTCCGTTTTATACAAGCTCTGGCGGTTTCCAGGACACTGATTAAACGTCGTCCTGGATTGAAAGGCATTTTAAATCTTACTTGTATTTTAGTCCAGAACTAGGCAGGTAAACCGCCCCTGTATGCTGTAACAGCATATTATGGTGCCTGTAATTACCCCATGTTGTGCCATTATCTCTAGAGGTGTGAGTGGCACGGTGAGGACAGAGAATGAGGTTACTGACGGAGTTTCAAGGAGGCCCCTGACTCTGCTGGACAGGTTGCGACTGTGTCAGGACGCCTGGGCCCCTGGGGGCCCCTGGGATAGAGACGGTGCCCATGCTGCCCTCTGGGGCCGGCCTGCTGGGGTGAGTTCTCCCCCACTACCCTCAACCATGAGGTCAGATAGTAGATAGTGGCATGGACCTACACAGTATGTGTCCGTCCCAAATGGCATCTTACCATATATAGTGCACTACTTTTGACCAGGGCCTATATGGCTCTGCCATTTGGGACGGGGACACACTGTGTAGGTCCATGCCACTATCTACTATCTGACCTCATGGTTGACCTCTCTGTATTCAGGCCCGTAGGCCTAGTCTCCAGGTCACCTTGGTACATTAGGTTAGCATGTGGACAGGCTGCGGTATTACAGATGAAATGGAAGCAGGCACTTACAGCATGTCGAGTTGCACTTGTAGTTCTCCTTACTTTGCATAAAAGCAAATTAATGCAGAAGTGCTGCATGTGTGAGAGAGTAAGAGAGGAGAGACACAGATGGACTGAAAGAAAGAGGAGCAGACTGAGTAGTGGCGTAGAAGTTGATCTTTGCAGAAAGTATTTTCGGTTTGCTAAAGAACCCCAGCTATTTTAAGGACCCTTTCTTAACAAGACCAGCCTCTGAGACAAGTGAGTACGGTAAGACAATGGTGATCCAGTATCTGGATACAGCATCCTATTACACTGTAAAAACGACTGTATGTCAGGGTTTAGGTTGAATTGGTGGGATAAGAAAAGCACTTTAGCAACGTTTTTTCCCCCAACACATTATCCATGTGGATAGGTAGTAGCACTGTAAGAAAGAGCAACACTTACATGTTATTCTTGACTTTTTCGAAATGCTGTTGTGTTACAGCCTGAATTTAAAATGGATTAAATTGGGATGTTTTATCACTGGCCTTCACACAATACCCCATAGTGTCATAGTGGAATTCTTTTTTTGGACATTTTTACATAAGCGCTG
This sequence comes from Oncorhynchus masou masou, assembly GCF_036934945.1. Classification (NCBI taxonomy): domain Eukaryota; kingdom Metazoa; phylum Chordata; class Actinopteri; order Salmoniformes; family Salmonidae; genus Oncorhynchus; species Oncorhynchus masou. The sequence goes on from NC_088224.1 coordinate 59,847,826, forward strand.
AAATGTCTTGAGTCAATATGTATTCAACCCCTTTGATATGGCCTAAATAAGTTTAGGAGTAAACGTTTTCTTTACAAGTCACTTAATAAGTTGCATGAACTCACTGTGTGTGCAATAATAGTGTTTAACATGCTTTTTGAATGACTACCTCATCTCTGTACCCCACACACACAATTACATGCAATTTCAAACATAGATTCAACCACAAAGACTAGGGAGGTGCCCTCGCAAAGAAGGGCACCTATTGGTAGATGGGTAAAAAATAAAAAAGCAGACATTGAATATCCCTTTGAGAATGGTGAAGTTATTAATTAAACTTTGGATGGTGTATCAATACACCTCGTCACTACAAAGATACAGGTCTACTTCCTAACTCACTTGCCGTAGAGGAAGGAAACAGCTCAGGGATTTCACCATGAGGCCAATGGTGACTTTAAAACAGTTACAGAGTTTAATGGCTGTGATAGGAGAAAACTGAGGATGGAACAACAACATTGCAGTTACTCCACAAAAGTAACCTAAATGACAGTGAAAAGTATTCAAAAACATGCATCCTGTTTGCTACAAAGCACTAAAGTAATACTGCAAAACATGTGACAAAGCAATTCACTTTGTCCTGAATAAAAAGTGTTATGTTTGGTGCAAATCCAACACAACATATTGCTGAGTAGCACTCTCCATATTTCCAAGCATAGTGATGGCTGCATCATGTTATGGGTATGCTTGTAATCGTTAAGGTCTGATGAGTTTTTCAGGATAAAAAAAGAAATGGAATGGAGCTAAGCACGGGCAAAATACTAGAGGGAAACCTGATTCAGTCTACTTTTCATCAGACACTGGGAGTTGAATTCACCTTTCAGCAGTATAATAACCTAAAACACAAGGCCAAATCTATACTGGAGTTGCTTACCAAGAAGACATCAATTGTTCCTGAGTGGACGAGTTACAGTTTTGATTGAAGTCTGTTAGAAAATCTACGGCAAGTCTTGAAAATGGTTGTCTAGCAATAATCAACAACCAATTTGACAGAGCTTGAAGAATTTTGAAAATAATAATGGGCAAATGTTGCACAATCCCAGTGTGGAAAGCTCTTAGAGGCTTACCCAGAAAGACTCACAGTTGTTATCGCTGCCAAAGGTGCTTCTACAAAGTATTGACTCAGGGGTGTGAATACTTATGTAAATGTAATACTTTAATATTTCATTTTCAATAAATGTGCAAAAATATTTTTTAACATGTTTTCACTTTGTCATTATGGGGTATTGTGTGTATGGGTGAGAATCTATTTAAGCAATAAGGAACGAGGGGTGTGGTATATGGCCAATATACCATGGCTAAGTGCCTGGACACAGCCATTAGCCGTGGTATATTGGCCATATACCACAACCCCCCGAGGTGCCTTATTGCTATTATAAACTGGTTACCAACGTAATTGGAGCAGTAAAAACAAGTGTTTTGTCATACCTGTGGCATACAGTCTGATATACCATGGCTGACAGCCAATCAACATTCAGGGCTTGAACCACCCAGTTTATAAATATCTATAGTCCATGTTGAATTCAGGCTGTAACACAACAGTGTCGAATAAGTCAAGGGTTTATGCAAATGATGATGTGAACAAATTTCATTTCTCTTCCACAGGTTTAGTTGACGATATGCGTTGATATTTAAAGAACTTGATATTAAATATAGCTTGCCTTGCATCAAACTGCTGATACCTATAGTTTGTTTTTGACTTGACTCAAAGTGAACATACCAATGTGTCTTTCGCTATCACAGTCAGTCATCTATTCCTGAACACACTGTTCGTCAAACCCACTTCCTGCAGTGTGTCTGTAGGTCTATTGCGTGTGTGTGTGCGCATGCTCACTTATTTCGCTGTGAGTTTTTGGTGCGTACATGTATTTGAATATGTGTGTTATTTGTGCTTGCACATTCTCTGCCACTTAGTTAGCGTTGGTGTGAGGTTAGCCTGGCTTGCTCACTTCTCTAGGCCTTGAATGACTGTTCCACAGAAAAATCCATCTTGTCCTTTTCTGTGAAGCTGCTCTGCACAGTCAAAGTTTCCTAACATCCAGACACAGTGTAATGAGGCTTCTCGTCACCTCTCTCTCTCCTTTCACAGAGCTTCCTGGTGTTGAGGGACTCTGCCTCCCAGCCCGTCCTGCTGTGTGTGGCCACTGGAGGAGAGAGTGGACATGTAAGAGACAACCCCATACATCGCACTGGTGCAGGTAGGCAAGACAGACACGCATGCATTTTGTATTGACCAGAACCTCAACATTCATATACTTCCCTGTTTAAAAAAAAGTTTATCTCAAATTTGTTGTACGCCTTATAATAAACTCTCTGTTCTTCTTTCTCAGCTTATCAGCTATCTCAGTCATTTTTAGGGTTCTCTGATCTGGCCCAGTTAGTGGTGTTCTACTCTATGAGCAGGTGAGTTACAACAACCTACGCTATATACTGTATACTAACTACAGTATTTATCAGTTATGCATCTGATGTACAGTGCCTTGCGAAAGTATTTGGCCCCCTTGAACTTTGCCACCTTTTGCCACATTTCAGGCTTCAAACATGAAGATATAAAACTGTATTTTTTTGTGAAGAATCAACAAGTGGGACACAATCATGAAGTGGAACGACATTTATTGGATATTTCAAACTTTTTTAACAAATCAAAAACTGAAGAATTGGGCGTGCAAAATTATTCAGCCCCTTTACTTTCAGTATAGCAAACTCTCTCCAGAATTTCAGTGAGGATCTCTGAATGATCCAATGTTGACCTAAATGACTAATGATGATAAATACAATCCACCTGTGTGTAATCAAGTCTCCGTATAAATGCACCTGCACTGTGATAGTCTCAGAGGTCCGTTAAAAGCGCAGAGAGCATCATGAAGAACAAGGAACACACCAGGCAGGTCTCAGATACTGTTGTGAAGAAGTTTAAAGCCGGATTTGGATACAAAAAGATTTCCCAAGCTTTAAACATCCCAAGGAGCACTGTGCAAGCGATAATATTGAAATGGAAGGAGTATCAGATCACTGCAAATCTACCAAGACCTGGCCGTCCCTCTAAACTTTCAGCTCATACAAGGAGAAGACTGATCAGAGATGCAGCCAAGAGGCCCATGATCACTCTGGATGAACTGCAGAGATCTACAGCTGAGGTGGGAGACTCTGTCCATAGGACAACAATCAGTCGTATATTGCACAAATCTGGCCTTTATGGAAGAGTGGCAAGAAGAAAGCCATTTCTTAAAGATATCCATAAAAAGTGTTGTTTAAAGTCACAAGCCACCTGGGAGACACACCAAACATGTGGAAGAAGGTGCTCTGGTCAGATGAAACCAAATTGAACTTTTTGGCAACAATGCAAAACGTTATGTTTGGCGTAAAAGCAACACAGCTCATCACCCTGAACACACCATCTCCACTGTCAAACATGGTGGTGGCAGCATCATGGTTTGGGCCTGCTTTTCTTCAGCAGGGACAGGGAAGATGGTTAAAATTGATGGGAAGATGGATGGAGCCAAATACAGGACCATTCTGGAAGAAAACCTGATGGAGTCTGCAAAAGACCTGAGACTGGGACGGAGATTTGTCTTCCAACAAGACAATGATCCAAAACATAAAGCAAAATCTATGGAATGGTTAAAAAATAAACATATCCAAGTCAAAGCCAAGTCAAAGTCCAGACCTGAATCCAATCGAGAATCTGTGGAAAGAACTGAAAACTGCTGTTCACAAATGCTCTCCGTCCAACCTCACTGAGCTCGAGCTGTTTTGCAAGGAGGAATGGGAAAAATGTTCAGTCTCTCGATGTGCAAAACTGATAGAGACATACCCCAAGCGACTTACAGCTGTAATCGCAGCAAAAGGTGGCGCTACAAAGTATTAACTTAAGGGGGCTGAATAATTTTGCACTACCAATTTTTCAGTTTTTGATTTGTTAAAAAAGTTTGAAATATCCTATAAATGTCGTTCCACTTCATGATTGTGTCCCACTTGTTGTTGATTCTTCACACAAAAAATACAGTTTTATATCTTTATGTTTGAAGCCTGAAATGTGGCAAAAGGTCGCAAAGTTCAAGGGGGCCGAATACTTTCGCAAGGCACTGTATTTCATTAATCTCTCTGTCTCCCTCTCTCTCTCCCAGGGACGTGTTGCCAGTGTGTCTGTTCATCCCTCCGTGGCTCTCCAGTCTAACAGATCAGCCACAGTCCAACAGTCTGTCCCAGCTGGGTCCCAGTAAGTCTGAATTCACCCTCTCCATCTCTCCTCTTCCTCACCCACGCTCTCTTCCACTTATCATCTTCCTTTCACTCCTTCTGCACAACTATCTCCTTGTCATCCATCCTAGTCACTTCATATCAAACGTCTTGTCCTCTATGTGCTCCTCCTTTTACTCTACCTCCTCTTACTCCTCTTGACGACTACCACCTCCTCTTCTCTCGTTCTAATGTTTGATCTATTTTCCTCCCTCTCTTTTTGTGTGCCTGTTTGTATATAGAATCCTGGCTGTGTCCCACCTCTGACCTCCAGCCTGATCACATGACTCAGAGGGCTACTGGTACTGCCATGTGCACCATACAGGTAATCAGTTGCATTCATAGCTTCATAACATGTCTATAAAGGTTGGGACCTATTCACTGTCTTGTATTCCGCTTTAACATGACATGTAGTTGGAGACCCACTCTAGCGGATGTGTTGCCATGGTTTGACATGTGGTTCACACAGAAAAGCAGATGTCTGCTTTGGGTTCTCCTAGTGCTTTGTAATGTTACCCAGACAATTGTCACTCTCAGCATCATAGATGAGTTGCAGTGTACCTCAGTTCAGACTGACGTCACAAGGCCTTTTGCTCTTCATTCAAAGAGTTGTATCTTACATTTGAATACTGTATGTCCTTTTTCAAATCTATATACAGTGGGGAGAACAAGTATTTGATACACCTCCGATTTTGCAGGTTTTCCTACTTACAAAGCATGTAGAGGTCTGTAATTTCTTATCATAGGTACACTTCAACTGTGAGAGACAGAATCTAAAACAAAACTCCAGAAAATCACATTCTATGATTTTTAAGTAATTAATTTGCATTGTATTGCATGACATAAGTATTTGATACATCAGAAAAGCAGAACTTAATATTTGGTACAGAAACCTTTGTTTGCAATTACAGAGATCATACGTTTCCTGTAGTTTTTGACCAGGTTTGCACACACTGCAGCAGGGATTTTGGCCCACTCCTCCATACAGACCTTCTCCAGATCCTTCAGGTTTCGGGGCTGTCGCTGGGCAATACGGACTTTCAGCTCCCTCCAAAGATTTTCTATTGGGTTCAGGTCTGGAGACTGGCTAGGCCACTCCGGGACCTTGAGATGCTTCTTACGGAGCCACTCCTTAGTTGCCATGGCTGTGTGTTTTGGGTCATTGTCATGCTGGAAGTCCCAGCCACGACCTATCTTCAATGCTCTTACTGAGGGAAGGAGGTTGTTGGCCAAGATCTCTCGATACATGGCCCTATCCAGCCTCTCCTCAATATGGTGCAGTCATCCTGTCCCCTTTGCAGAAAAGCAAAGAATGATCCCCACAGAATGATGTTTCCACCTCCATGCTTCACGGTTGGGATGGTGTTCTTGGGGTTGTACTCATCCTTCTTCTTCCTCCAAACACGACGAGTGGAGTTTAGACCAAAAAGCTCTATTTTTGTCTCATCAGACCACCTTCTTCCATTCCTCCTCTGGATCATCCAGATGGTCATTGGCAAACTTCAGACGGGCCTGGACATGCGCTGGCTTGAGCAGAGGGACCTTGACGGCGTAGCGTGTTACTAATGGTTTTCTTTGAGACTGTGGTCCCAGTACTCTTCAGGTCATTGACTAGGTCCTGCCGTGTAGTTCTGGGCTGATCCATCACCTTCCTCATGATCACTGATGCCCCACGAGGTGAGATCTTGCACGGAGCCCCAGACCGAGGG